>NC_140224.1:27851791-28126404 GCF_951802725.1 Rutilus rutilus | reverse complement strand
GGCGGTCCTGCTACAAAGCGAGCGTCAGATTCAGTAGTGCTGCTTCTTTGGCGTGCCGCGCGTCTTCACACATAGCCGAGAGCCCGGTGCGGTCAACCACACGCGTCTGTGGTGTGTGTGTGTGTGTGTGTTTACGTTCGTATGTGTGTAAGCGGTGGGTTTGTGTGTGTTGGGGAGGGTGCTTGGGCTTTCACTCACTGGCTGCGCCTTACACTGTAAGAACACATCAGAGAGAGCGAGAGAAAGAGAGAGAGAGAGAGAGAGATGAGGGTGGGAGGGACGGACAGGGAGGAAGGAGGAGGAGGAGGAGAGACAGAACGCGGAGGTGGAGAGGATGCACTGACAGTTTCACGCGAGCCCTTCTCGGAAGGCTCCGACCGCTAACACAGGCTGACAGGTACTGAACGATAGAGACGAGAGGCAGCTATAGCCCTCTATTCTTTTTCCGCCATCGTTCTCTCAATCTCTAATCCGCACTAAAATTATACCATTTCTCCGACACAATACATACTGGCACATGCAGCAATCATATTTTCCTTTTGTCATGTAATGCAATAAATGCATGCTTGCAGTTAAACTTGATCGGCATATGCAAATACACTTGATGTTTGATTCATACCATGCAATTTCCACGCATTCATGATTATCATTGGGAAGTTGCCCAGAAATCTTCGCTTAAAGACAATATAAGAACCAAACATGGTCTATAAAAGAGTTTCATCATGAGATGCTGGGAGACATCTTTAACTGATGGTGTAAATTGAGGATATAAAGTGTGGAAAGTCTATGGCAGCCCCATGGGCCCCTGAGCGCTTAATGCTGTCAGGGTAGACTACACTCCACTGATTTCAATTAAAAGCTAAATTAGCCATTTGAACTCTGATCTTAGCACTGTGATGTAATTCATGCCTTGCTATCAGAGAATGCGTCTCATAAATTACACCTGGTACTACTTCACCTCATCAATAATGTTTTAGCACTTATCGGCATTATAAAAATCAATGCACCTGTTGTTGCTGTGGTGATTATTGCTGGTCATCATCACATTATCAGATTATGCTGCATGCCGATATGCATAATTACAGTTATGAATTTGTGAGTTTGAAAAGTGACAGACCAATGTACACTCACCTAAAGGATTATTAGGAACAACATACTAATACTGTGTTTGACCCCCTTTCGCCTTCAGAACTGCCTTAATTCTACGTGGCATTGATTCAACAAGGTGCTGAAAGCATTCTTTAGAAATGTTGGCCCATATTGATAGGATAGCATCTTGCAGTTGATGGAGATTTGTGGGATGCACATCCAGGGCACGAAGCTCCCGTTCCACCACATCCAAAAGATGCTCTATTGGGTTGAGATCTGGTGACTGTGGGGGCCATTTTAGTACAGTGAACTCATTGTCATGTTCAAGAAACCAATTTGAAATGATTCGAGCTTTGTGACATGGTGCATTATCCTGCTGGAAGTAGCCATCAGAGGATGGGTACATGGTGGTCATAAAGGGATGGACATGGTCAGAAACAATGCTCAGGTAGGCCGTGGCATTTAAACGATGCCCAATTGGCACTAAGGGGCCCATAGTGTGCCAAGAAAACATCCCCCACACCATTACACCACCACCACCAGCCTGCACAGTGGTAACAAGGCATGATGGATCCATGTTCTCATTCTGTTTACGCCAAATTCTGACTCTACCATCTGAATGTCTCAACAGAAATCGAGACTCATCAGACCAGGCAACATTTTTCCAGTCTTCAACTGTCCAATTTTGGTGAGCTTGTGCAAATTGTAGCCTCTTTTTCCTATTTGTAGTGGAGATGAGTGGTACCCGGTGGGGTCTTCTGCTGTTGTAGCCCATCCGCCTCAAGGTTGTGCGTGTTGTGGCTTCACAAATGCTTTGCTGCATACCGCGGTTGTAACGAGTGGTTATTTCAGTCAAAGTTGCTCTTCTATCAGCTTGAATCAGTCGGCCCATTCTCCTCTGACCTCTAGCATCAACAAGGCATTTTCGCCCACAGGACTGCCTTGCAGCTGGATGTTTTTCCCTTTTCACACCATTCTTTGTAAACCCTAGAAATGGTTGTGCGTGAAAATCCCAGTAACTGAGCAGATTGTGAAATACTCACATATATAGCCCATCTGGCACCAACAACCATGCCACGCTCAAAATTGCTTAAATCAGCTTTCTTTCCCATTCTGACATTCAGTTTGGAGTTCAGGAGATTGTCTTGACCAGGACCACACCCCTAAATGCATTGAAGCAACTGCCATGTGATTGGTTGATTAGATAATTGCATTAATGAGAAATTGAACAGGTGTTCCTAATAATCCTTTAGGTGAGTGTGTATATATATATATATATATATATATATATCATAAAATGTTATTTATTCCTGTGATGGCAAAACTGATTATTCAGCATCATTCTGTCTTCGGTGTCACATGATCCTTTAGAAGTCAATTTAATATGCTGATTTGGTGATCGGGCGACATTTATTTCTACAACATTGTTACTAGTATCAATGTTGAAAACAGTTGTGCTGCTTCATTTTTGTGCTTTTTTGGTGGAAACCAAAATGATCCTAAATCCTAAATGTTTAATATAGAATAATATATCTCACACTTCAAAATATTAAAAAAATATCTTTTATAATATAATATTTTTAGCTAATCCATGACATGGTCATACTTTTGTGTCATTAATTATCAATTTAAATAAACTTCAATTGTACAGGGTGGGCCATTTATATGGATACACCATAATAACATGGGAATGGTTGGTGATATTAAAGTCCTGTTTGTGGCACATTAGTATATGTGAGGGGTCACCACCCATCTTGAGGAGTTTGCCCCCTCACATATACTAATGTGCCACAAACAGGACTTTAATATCACCAACCATTCCCATGTTATTACGGTGTATCCATATAAATGGCCCACCCTGTATATTAATTTGAACTAATTCATTTCTATAGGGCAGCTAACACAAAATTACTACTTGTACATAATATGCAACAGAACGGGACAAAATGCAGATGCCTGGAGACGTCAAGCGTTTTTAATAGTAAAACAACAGGTTGCAAGAATGCATCTAAATGGACCCACGTTCAACAACAAAAAGAGTCGACTTTCTATCATAAAAAAAAAAAAAAAAAACAGGCACAGTCAGACACGCTCATACACAACAAAGCCCCAGTGTTTTCACTCATCCACAGTGTGGATTCCCAGCAGTCAATAATCATATCCGGTTAACGCTGTGGGCCTGAAATGGATCTCAAAGCAGCAGCCTGTTCACAACGCCACTAAACTGGGATATCCCCACTCACACCTGCCCTTCTCTCAGCCCCATCACCGGCACTCAGCACCTCCATTAACAGGTTCACACAGGTGCCCTCAGCTTCCACCACACGGCTACACAAAGAATAACAATAGCCGGCATTATAGAGAGAATAATGGCATTAATAGCAGACTGCAGCCTCTCTCTTTGCTAATTGGCTTGTCTGCTAGCAGCCTCCACTCCAAGGGTCATGGGATTTTGTGGGTGGCATCTGTAAATACCTAATCAGCTCCCCAGGCGCTCGCTACACTTCAGAAAGTATTTCTTTTGAATTCGTAATAATAACGGGAGGAGGACTGTCGGGGTGGGGATTGGGTGGGGGGGGTGGGGTGGGGGGGTTGTTGGATAACGACGTATGGCTAAGATAACTGCCAGAGACAACAGAGGCGAAAAATAAATAATGAAGCGCTGATTGTTATTCCTGCGCAGCCAACAGAAGCCGTTTGAAGTGCAGACTCGCCTTTATCTTGTCACACTGGAAGAAGAAGAAAAAAAAAAAAACATTGCCAGCCCAGACGCAATAAAGATGTCTTTGACGCTTTTGGAGAATGACTAACAAGATTTGAGGTGTGAGAGGGGTGAAGTGGGGTAAAGCTAACATGTCTGTCGAGAACGTAAGGCTGATTTAGGAACGTGGCGATGCAGAAGTTGAGCGACGCAGAGATGGAATCGTGATTCCTGAGACACTTACGTTTCCTGATAATGTCAAGCTGCCAATAACAAGGGGAAGGGACAGGCCGCTCTCACCTGGTCTGATGTTCTGAAAGAAATCTGCAAGAGAACGACTGAGATGTTATGACCGGCTGTTAGGATGGGATTCGTAAGGATTCAAAATCAACGGCATTTGACAGTTGCTGTCAGACAATGTTGGATTACCCCCAGATTTACTATAGTCGACTAAAAACAAAACTATAAAAAACATTTTTGTTACTTGAAATAAAATAAACGTTGACTAAAATCAAATAGTATATGAGTGTAGTGTATATATATATATATATATATAAAGAAAATATACAAATATAAAATTCAAAATAATAATAACTACAATAATAATAATAATAATAATAATATTAAAAAGATTAAAGAGATACATTTTGTCCCATCAAAAGAGAGCAAAATCTAACTTACAGTGAGACATTTACAATGGAAGTGAATGGGACCAATTTGTAAACATCAAAATACTCACTGTATCAAATCTACAGCCGCAATATGCGAACATGATTTCAGTAAAAGGCTTGCTAAAGTCTTTACAATTTTACTTGTAAACTATGTTGCCATGACAATGCAACACTATCAACTGTATAAATAACAAGAGGAATTTTACATTTCAAATAAAAAAAAGTTAACAAGAGTAATACGCATGTTATCAAGAATGTAAAAGTTTATTATATTATATATTATTTTGTAATTTATTATATATTATTATATTATATTATATTATTATATTTTAAATTATTTACTACATATTATTATTATTATATGCCTCACATTTCTGAATTTAAATCCTCAGAAATGTGTCCCCATCGGATTGTATTGTTAGGGCAATAATATCCATTTCCCAACCACATAAAAGTCAAAAAGATTTGTAGCAATCAAAATTATGTCACAAATGCTGTCAGCTGAGCTTAATTTGTATTAAACCAGGAATATCCCTTTAAGAGTCCTGACTCTTTCTGTAAAAACTATACTGCTGAATATGCTCAAAAATCCTCCTAAAACTCACAATCCAGTCATCATGAGGTTAGACAATTTTTTAGACTCCTAGGGCTGCTGTCTTTCTCTGTTCCATCCTCGCTTTTGACAAGTGTGTGTGTGTGTGTGTGTGCGCGCGCGTGTGTGTGTGTGTCTCACAACCAGTCACCTCCTCAAACTGATCGCTCTACGGCTCTATGCTTCCCTGAACACCACCACATTATACTGCTACAATGCTCTCACAATCACTGCAATTAAGCCTGGGCGAATCACACCATGCCACTGCAGCTCAGAGCTCCAGCACACAGACAGTTCAGTGGCCAATAACATTATACATGTCGTCTGAGATGGGGTTACAACATTATACAAAATGTTATCACTTCTTTGTAAAAGTTTTGATGTTAGAGTGAAGTGATACACTTGGGGTGTGTTCACACTCGTAGTTCGGTTCTCTTAGTTATTTTGGTCCGGATCAAAAAAAAGAAAATAATACATTTAGTCCTGGTTCACTTAGCGTCCACACTGTCATTTTTAAAGGAACACGCCAACTTTTTGGGACTTTAGCTTATTCACCGTATCCCCCAGAGTTAGATAAGTCCATACATACCTTTTTCAACTCTGTGCACCCACCGCTAGCCTAGCTTAGCACAAAGACTGGAGGTAAACGGCTCCAGCTAGCATACTGCTCCCAATAAGTGACAAAATAACGCCAACATTTTCCTATTTACATGTTGTGATTTGTATAGTCACAGCGTGTACAAATAACAAGATCACATGAGACAGCCATCTTCTAACCGTATACATACTGGGAACTATATTCTCAGAAGTCTCGGTCCGCTTGTAAGGTGCGCACCAGGGTTCGGATGGCAGCGTTCACACTTATTCAAATGAACCGCACTAACAAAGCAATCGCATTAAGGTTAGTTTTAATCGAACCAAACATGCCAAGCATGAACACACCCTTAGAAGGTGCTCAGTTCCAAACTATCTTGCCATTTAAGTATCAACTTTCTCACACTTTTCTACTAAAACTTCCTTAAAAGAAATAAACACATAAAACAATGGGCCTCATTCACTAAGCATAAACATCTACTACATTTTAAATTTCAATTCCTGATTTTGAATCAAAGTAGTTCATACTTAAAATACGTTCAATATGCAAAACAAACAAATAAAGCATATAATCACAGTGAGCTTAAAGGGTTAGTTCACCCAAAAATGAAAATTCTGTCAGTAATTACTCACCCACTGGGCAGTCAAGGACTAGTGGTTAGGGAGTTGGACTGGTAACCCAAAGGTTGCTGGTTCGATTCCAGAACCGGTGGGAAATGACTGAGGTGCCCTTGAGCAAGGCACCTAACCCCTAATCGCTCCCCGGGCGCCACACATAGGCTGCCCGCTCCTCTGGGTGTGTGTATCCACGTTTGCAGTGTGTGTGTGTTAACTACTCACTACTCTGCTCCTAATGTGTGTGCATTAACTTGGATGGGTTAAATGCAGAGGTCAAATTCCAAGTATGGGTTACCATACTTGGCCGTCACGTGTCACTTTCACTTTCACTCATGTTGTTTCAACCTCGTAAGACCTTCGTTCATCTTCGGAACACAAATGAAGATATTTTTGATTAAATCTGAGAGCTGTCTCACTCCTCCATAGGCTTCTAAAACACTATAACTTGCTGGCCCAGAAAATGTATTAAAGACATCGTTAATATAGTCCAAGTGACTCCAGTGGCTCAATCTTAAGTTTATAAAGCAACGAGAATACTTTTTGTGCGCAAAAACAAACAAAAATAACGACTTTATTCCACTTTTCATTTCCTTCTCTCTGGGCCTCGAGTCTTTTCACGTAGCGTTTAAGCGTAGCGCGTCTGTGTTGCACGTCACCACGTAGGCTCACTATTGGGCGACACTGGTCATGTGTGTGATACGTGGTGACGTGCAAGATTGAGCCACTTGGACTATATTAACAATGTCTTTAATAGATTTTCTGGGCCAGCAAGTTATAGTGTCTTAGAAGCCTATGGAGGAGTGATCCAGCACTCCAGCAGATTTCATCAAAAATATCTTAATTTGTGTTCCGAAGATGAACGAAGGTCTTACGGGGTTGGAACAACATGAGGGTGAGTAATTACTGACAGAATTTTCATTTTTGGGTGAACTATCCCTTTAAACATGGAATTTGTTAATTCAGAATTTAATTAATTAACTAATTAATTAATATTAATAAATAAAGTAAAAATGCATTCATTTAAAAAGTTGAATGCTACACTTTGCTTGAAGGTCTTGCTGCCAACCTGGTGGAAACTAGTTCCTCTATGCACTGTATGTATCTTATTATTAGTGACTGATGCACAATAAAGTATAGAGCTACACCTTTAATATGCAATCATAACTTTGTAAATATAAAAGAAATCTCAGACTTGCCTTGAGCACCATTGGAGACACTGTTGAGATCTCTTGAAATTCAAGAGGATTTTATTTTAAAATATTTTATTTTATTAAGTTATTATTTTTTAAGTTTATTATTTATTATTTAGTTATTTTATAGGCAACATGTAATCTTAAAATCCTCATCCTTTGAGGCTAACAGAAAGACAATAATTTGGAGGTAAAAGCTGTTTGGAAAAGCAGTACTCTTCACACATTTGTTACAGGAGTGGTGTTGTTGCGCCTCCACAAACTACATCTCAGTTACACCAATTACACAACGTACCACAAAAGACACTACGTGACCCCAACGCAATTTGAGCAATCGCTGTATTGCAAAAGCCCTCTGCGCAATGTTCATTTTCCATGTCCAGCTTAGTAATCCTGAACTGGCTTCACACTAAATCAGCAGAGGTGCGAGTTTGCACGTGTGCCACTGTATGAGTGTGTGTGTGTCGTCCTGTGACCCAGAGGCAGTGTGTGCAGCGAGAGGTCCTCTCGCCCTGATGCAGAGAGAGATGCTCCAGCATGGAGGCCCTGATAATATCAGGATAACAAGAGCTAATTAAATTTGGTGTGATCGCTGGAGAGTGAATTATTTATCGAGAGAGCACGAAATGCTACTTAACTCACAGCAGCTCGGATTTACTTCTCCTTTCGAGTCCGGCCCATCTCTGAGCTTTTCTACAAAAGGGGCATGGTGCATTTCTGACAAAAAAAATTAAAATCATTAACAAAGCATGGAAACCATTCACTGACTGTTAATTATCTTCCCGATAACTGAAAGCGTTTTTAGGAAGAGAGCAGTTTCCGACATAAAAACGTGTTTTAATATCATGGCCCCCATTTGTCAGGTCACTGCAGTCATGTGTCTAATTAATGTAGATAATTTGAGATAAACAAGTCGTAATTAATCAGTGACACTAGGTTGCGAGCGTGTAAATTAGTATCATTCTTTCCATATGAAGTCACATTAAAGCATCGGTTCTGTGCTACACGGACACTTCAGAACCATTATTTACCTTTAATATTTATGTCAGGCAATATGGGGACATTTCACCTCACATTGCAATGGGCAGGTAATGTTCTCACCACAAAGATTAAGACCATCAATCTGTCAAGGACAATGAAAGGCTTTATTACTTCCTTAATTGTATTCAAAGGATAATTTCATCAATGACCTGTGCAGCTTATTGATGAAGCAGGGTAATCTAAATCCCTATAAGAACACTGCAGGTGCATTGATGGAAAAGTTGGCCTTGGTGGGGGTGCAGGAAAACTCCCCTCTTCCTGCATTATCACAGTGCGCAACTCTAATGAATACAAAGTGAACAGCACATCAGCTAGGATAAGAGCTCTTCTGTCCAGATTAATGAAATCTATTTTACACAAAGGGTCATTATATTTACAAAAGAGGGAGTGGAGAGCTCTCTTTGCACTTTGTGCAAGACAAAGATGTTTCTGTGTCGAGCTACACTGTCAATATGTTGCTCTTTTTTTGTACGGTCACACAGACAAGGTCAAAATTGACATTATATGTCAATATGCATGCAAATTATCATTTAGAACACAACAGTATATAGTAGTTTTCCAAACCAGTCTCAAGTCCCCTAAACATAACCGCCACTGGGGCGTAAGCAGATATGAAAGCGTAAGATTGAGATTATACGAATTCATACAATTTAGTCACCAATTTGCCAAAATGGTTGTGAATTGCCATGAGATTGTGTTGAGTCTTCTGACATTGGTTCATGCCTGACCCATCCATTGTAGAGTTAAAGAAATACCGCTCCATAGTTTTAGCTCATACGCATCAACAAAGCTTAAGGAATCCATATCAGTGCAACTTATGCACTTATTATTGTGATTCTAGGGAATCTATGCCTACTTTTATCTTGTGAAATACACTACTTACCATCTAAATGGCTAGAAGTAATTTCAGAAATAAAAGGAAAACATCTATTTATGTCAAATTAAGATACCAGATTCCAACCCCAAAGCCTTTCTTAGAAATTAAAATAACTTTAATGTCATTATTTGAGGTTTCAGTTTGTTTTAAGTTATAATTAACTTAGATTTCTGTATGCTCTCAGAATAACTAATGAAGTCACACCATTAGAATAATTGTCAAATTAGCCAAAAACCCTCAACATAATTGTAAAACCAAACAATTTCAAGATGAAATTAGGAATAAGTCATTTTACAAAGCTGGTGCCAGTCAGGAGCCCTTCAAAAAAACTGCCTTTAATAATGAATGGCTGATGCCAGCTTTTACTACAGTATGTGGTAATATAATAATAAAAAATAATAAAAAAAACACACGAAAAAAAAAAATCGAAAAATGCATTTTTTATGACCTCAAAATGTACCATTTATTATTTAAAAAAGGCACCTGCTTCATAAAATGATTCGAATGAATTCAAGTCCAGAGTTAAATCACTGCTAAAAGTTAATTTCTCAACAGCCATCAACAGATAAATCACGTGTGAAACAATGAGAAAGAAACGACGTTGAACAAGCTGCTTTGAAACAATCTGTATTGTAAAAAGGCTATATAAATAAAGGTAAAAATCAAATGAGGCAAAAGTAAATAGGATGAAGTGAATTTTTTTCCTGTGAATTTATTTTTTATTTTTTATTTTATTTTACCTTTATTTTACCAGGTAGGCCGATTGAGAACAAATTCTCATTTACAACGGCGACCTGGCTAAGATAAGGCGATAAATGTGCAAGACAACAGAGTTACATAATAAATACACAGAACACAGGAGTGCAAATGTACAAATTACAGTAAAAACACAATAAGGCAATACAAGGTCAAGAAAACAGGATAAGGTATGTGGTTCTGTTGAGCAACATAATTAAGGCACTAGCAAATGTATTTTAAGATAAAAAAAAAAAATGATAGTAGATAGTTTTTCAAACATATTTTTAAACAAAAATAAATAGTTAAAATACTTTTTTGTTGCTGTTGTTGTTATATTATGTTAAATGTCATGCAGAACAATTTCTACTTGGAGGTTTATAAAATTGCACTACTAATGTACAACCTGATGAACAGAAAGGTATGTCACAGGTAAAAGGAAGTCAGGTGCAATTTCAGTTCTGAAAACAACAACTTATTTAAAGCATAGAGATTCTGAAAAGCGATTTATTTTACTGCACACAAAATCTTTCATGTCATAAGTTTAGGAATCAAAATACTAAGACATTTACCCCTTCGACACTCAATCTAAACCACTCTGAAAATGTTCAGGATGGAGACGACTAAGTTTAGCAAGGTTGGAGAGTTAATGCAATGCTGAACTGAACCTTCATGAGGAAAGTCTGTGGGCAATCAGCAGACAGAACATTTGATGTGGAAGGCATTAAGATTCAGTGCAATTTGCATAATGCCTTTAGGTCCACCATAGACATTAATTACATTGATAATGCATTCATTTTTCACTTTGCATACCACTCCAGTCGTTAAGCACTCTCCTGTCTTACTCAAAGGTCAGTTTTAATCACCAACTATGCTAAAACAGATGTTTTATTATAGCCCCTCATTATGCTTTGTTCAAATTAGGCTATATGATCACTGAGAACTCATTCGGCTCTGCCCGGCCCATCTCATAACCTTGACTGAAGGATGTTCACACCTGTCAACCGGGAATGTCTCAGCTGTGTAGGGTACTTTTTTTGTAGTAGTATTTATTAGTAGCATGTAGGAGTTTTTAACTGTAAAGCTCTGCAGTAAGCATGCTTCACGCTCGCAAACACATTACGTAATAGCAGACCCACTTTCCCAACAAGTAAAACATTTTTTTTATTTAATTAAATCGAATTAAATTGAAATAAATAAAGTTCACCGTCTCTTAGCTTAATGAAAAGATCAACAGGTGTGCTAAATATTATATGACTTTTGCAGATTTTGTGGTGCTCCAAAGTGTTTTTTATTTATTCCTACGTAAACTTTAAGTAATTTTATAATGTCGGTAAAAGTTGTCACGGTATCAAAAGGGTTACTGAGTGTGTCAACTTCTGTCTAACTGCATCAAAAGTATGAATGTGCTAAAAGTGCTTTCCCGTAATGTCTTTCTCACATGAGGATGGTGTGACAAAGAGACTCGGTCCAAAATTGCACCACCAGTCATTTTCATTAACAACCTCGTTTTAATTAAACATTGATTACCTGCTAATTAGTCTAATGATCGTCCCCTGATGAGGGAGACCAGGTACAAAAAGTGACAGAGGAGAAAAATGAAGGATCTGAAGCAAATGAAAATTGTATTTGAGATCCCTGAGGGCTCACTGTTTTGTGATTATTTTTGCTTTTATAAATGAGGCCTTCAACATGCATTTCTCTAATTTATGTTTGTCTGATGGCTCCCATATGACTGATGCATAGAAGATTGAGTATGTGCACATTTTCATCAAATTTGGGAAATTTCCTGCCACTGGAAAGCAATAAATAAATTCAAAAAAAGCCTGTGTCTGGCACACATGCAAATTAATCTCCATTGTGATAACAGAGAAATGTGGTAGTTGGGGGAAAGCTACTTCGCAGCCCGTAATAGCTCTGCATTGAACGTCCCGCAGCAAAAATCTCGAAACCAGACCTCTGGATTTATCAGGTACATCCTCCATCTACTCCGCGCAATCACGCTTCTTCATCACTCCAGGCGACGGTTTACATCATGGTGCGCACATGGAAATAACAGTGCGAGGGAAGGTGAAAACCCCAGTCGATCCTCATTTCTCATTCGGTCTCATTCACCTTTACCTATTTATCAGCCAACTGACAACAACATTCTTAAAGTTGCATCAATATCTTGAGAAACTCTGCCACATGCATCCCTATAAGCGCAGCCTAAACAGTAGCTTGCGTCTGCGGCGTGGGATTCGCTCATAAATAAAATAAATAAGTCGGTGGATGAATAAATAAATGTTTTGCAAAAGCCCCGTGATGAATAATGAATGTGTCATTCTTCGCTCCATTATTCTTGTTTGCTTTGATACAGGCTTTCTTGTTTCTCAGTCACAAGAATATTTCATAGCATCAAATACCCCTCCAGTGCTGACTGTCAGCATTAATGCACAAGTGTATGATTTAAATGTTTTATACTGCCTTTGTTTTCCACCATGGTTGATTCATTAGATAACCCACAACTGCCAGACCTTGAAGACGTAGTTCAAATGAAAAGCATTAAAAGGAGAAACCAACGAAACGGTGGCTTAATTACAATAAACACAGCTACTGATAACAGCAGGGGCGATCTGGAACGTGAAGGGGAAGCAGAAAATCAGCTGTGTTTTATAGGGAATATTATAGGGATAGTTCACCTACAGTACAAATCTAAATTGCCATCATTTACACACGCTCGTGCTGTTTCAAATCTGCAATGGAATGCAAAAAGAGACATTTTGATTAGCACACTGGCTACTTTTGTCCATGAAATTACAATGAAAGGGGGCTCATGTTTTTAAGCCAAGATGTTTTTAAATGGATGCAAATGCCACAGGACAGGTTTTCTGTGAGAAAAAAAAAAAAAAGAAGAAATTTAAATGGTTATTCACTGAAATCATCACTGCCTGAAGCAGCTTCATAAGTAGCCTAGTTCATTACTTAGAGAAGCAGTGATGTCTGATTCATAAACAAATCAAATCTTTTCAATGAATCAATTACGGCAGTTCAGAATGATTCATTCATAAATAACAGAAAACCAATTTTAAATTTGAATCCACTGACTCTCCTCAGAGAGGAAGATTATTAGAGAAAAAGGACTTACATTTCTGACACAAAGCCAGCATATACTCTTAAAAATCAAGGTTCTTTATTGGCATTGATGGTTCAATTAAGAAACTTTACCATCCATGCATCTCTTTATTGCACAAAAGATTCTTTATTTTGAAAGGTTATTTAATTATTAAAGGGGTCATGACTTGAGAAATCAAAATTTCCATGATCTTTTGACTTATAAGAGCTCTTTGTACCATTAAAACATCCTGAAAGTTTCATAGCTTAAAACATCCTCCTCATTATAAACAAAGCATTTATTTACTTGAACGGGATTTAAATACATTTATTTAATTGCGCGTCGATTGGCGAATAGTTAAACATCATCCCTCTGGCAATCAGTCCGGATCACGTCAGAGGATTATTTGTTTATATGATTATATGCAATAGTAAGTAGGTGGCCATGTACTGACAACCCTTAAAGGAGCCGCCCCTTAAAAACGGATCATTTCAGACAGAGGGTCAACATTTTTCCATATATTTTAGTTTTTTGTTGTTGTTTTTTTGTGCAAAAAACATCATAAGAGAACGAGAAACATAAAAAAAAAAATAATAAAAAAAAATCAATGTCATGACCCCTTTAAAATATTCTTCACACTAAGAAAAAGAAAAAAGAACTGTGGCTTCAGAATAATTTTTGGTATTATTATGTTAAACTATGTGCACGAGTTAAAGGAGACATATCATGCTTTTAAATTGTTCCTTTTTACATATAAATCATACATTTGTAGTGTATATAAAGCGGAACTGCAATGCTTGGGTCTGAATTCTTCATTATTATAGCTCCACAGGCCCCTTTTCTACCCCTTTTCTGATGTGCGTCTGAGAGCAACTCGTTTTGGTGCGGTCTCTTTAAATACAATTGAGACACTTCATACCCCGCCCCCTCTCCAGGTTGCAGAGGTTCAACTCCACCCCGTTCGGCCATTTTTGTAGTTTGATAGCAGAGATACGATTATCTAGCGGCACAGAAACTTTTTATTCACACGACTTGTCCAGCCAGCCTTACATGTTCGAGCCAGAGTCGGAGCCAGAGCGAGATGAAAATGAAGACGACGAACCTGTAGAACAACGTCTTCATATGGATGTATCGCACTGGTGTGTACTGTATTTACACATGAAACTTTGGTCTTCCGACCTTTTACCACCGTGTCGATTTATTTCGATTAATATGTGCGAGGGAGAGAGAGCAAGACAGCGTCTAGTTTGGAGACGGTGAAGTCTTGTTTACACTTTCGCCTGGCTCTGAAGAGAGAGAGTGAGCGAGCGAGCGAGCGCGCGCGCGCACGCGTCTCTCTCTCTGCTCGTTCTTTCAGTTAAACATGCGCCCTTGTCACAAGCGCGGCAGTTTATCTACATTACACGGTGTAATGAAGCGTGTGGGTTACTACATCCAACAACCGAACATTTTAACTTACCCTCTCGTAACTTCTGCATCCTTTAGCTTGGACTACAAAATTGCAGCGAGAAATAAAAATGGCGGATTGCTCGAAGTGTTGGGCTGGAAGTCAATGTCCTTATTTGGCAGTTCCGCTGCAAATACTGTGACGTAATAGTTCAAAAAACGTCATAGATAACAGAAAAATCGGAACAGGTTGAAAAATATGACCATAACAGAATATAAAGATATCAACGAAGCACCTGAAGAGAATAATTTCATATTTTCTGTACTTCTAAACACTCCAAATATACAACAAAATGCATTTAAGGGCTAAAAAAGTGCATTTGGCATGATATGTCCCCTTTAAAGTGCATCATTTTGCTTACAGCATGAAAAAGAGTAGCCAGTTTATTCAGGAAATTACATGTAACACATTATTAAGAAGGTTCTCTCCAAACTGGATGCTTCACATAAACACAGTATGTTTCTACTTGTGACAATCAGTCGCTATCAATAATCATTAAATGGGATTAAAGAAAATGAATTTATGGTTAATAGCTACAACATTCAAAGTTGAACCATTGTTTCACCTACTGACCCATTAGCAGACATAATGAGACACCAGCTGATATTAGCAAAGAGCTACACGTCTGATGGTCGGATATATGTGACTCTTAGTTGATGGGAAAAGCTTTTCTCTTCTGAACTAATGCCTTGCCTGGATCAGAGGTGATTATGAGTTCAGTGGTGCGAACAGCAGTATCAAGATGGGCAATGGAAAGATCGATCTCCGTTTTTATGGAGTTAATTCAATATGGACTATTTAAAGCGACGGGGCTGAGGGAGAAATGAGATTGTATTTGCTGGGTATGGATTTTTGCCATGTGAAAGCTTCGGGTGCAAAAGGGGGGATGGTTTACAAGTCTTGACACTGTTTAAAAGATCTTCACACGTAGAAGGGTAATCACTGTAAATTACTTTTCATTGATTAGTCAATATTTTCAAAGATCATGTTGCTCTCGTCCTATTTGAAAGTCTTAACCTATTACTGGTGGAGAGAAGAAACTTACGCCATGTTCATTTCATAGTCACTTATTGAGTGCATACGGCATGGTCTAATATCTATACAGCCTTAAAATGTTACCTTCTAACAAGAACACAAATTCTACAATGGAGACCAAGAGGTAAAACAAAAAAGGACAAAAAGTACAAAGATGAAATGGAAATGAATTCAGTCGTTTCAAACACATAACCGCTTTTGCCCATACAATAAAAAGTCAGTGGGCTCCAAAACAACATTGGACCCCATTGACTTTCACTGTGCAAACATGTCTTTTGTGTTTTTCAGAAGAAAGTAAGTCATTCAGGTTTGGAATGACATGAGAGTGAATGACGATAGAATTTTTGGGTTAACTATCCCTTTAAAAGTCAAAACCAGACCTGCGCCCATTTGACAAGCCTTGCTCTGACATGAATTATGATATATCTATATGTAAGCTACATTGCTTGAACGTCTTCGGACTGTGTCCCTGGAATGTCATACAGCATGTGACAGATTCAGTGCACAGCATCCTCTCCCCATGCCACCGAGGGTCACATGCTCTCTCTGCCCTATCATAAACAGGCAAGATGATTGATAAACACAGCCAAATGCTGCCAGCGGTCTGCTGTGCACAGTGTTCCACTGTCAGAGTCATTTGTATTCATATTATGTAGATTAGTACTCTGAAGTCCTTTAAATACAAGAAGAAATTTCTTAACCTTCCATGTTAGTCTCTGACCCGTATCGATTCAAATAGAGTACATAAAAGTAAATATGAATCACTTGCCCAAGCGGTGAACCCTCCTTTGCACCAAGAAGCTGCTTTTGATTTGGGGCTATTTATCTTAATGAGTGCTGTTACTCTGTGAAGGGAACTCATGTGAAGGCTTGCAGTCATAGAAATACAGTGAATCCATCACTGTCAGACAGACGGGATCCTTCCAGCAGACGGACAGTCTTTGAGTGATGTCGGGCCAGTAGGAAGAGGCCCGGGAGCGCTAGGAGCCCAAAGCTTGTTAACAACAGAGAGCAAGCACTGGACAGACCTTCTCTACCAGACCTTTCGCCCCATACCGTCTCGCTACAACTCTGGCTGAAACGTGACAACACTGCCTGTTGTCATCATGTGAGCAGATTTGTCTCTTCATCACAGTGATGTCATGCTGTTCCATTAACTAATAGCTTCGCTCTGGATGGCAGGTCTCTCAGAACACAGTGCCAACCTCCATGAGACCATTTATGGCACCTTGCCACAGTGATGCAACGATAACGAAGACTAAAACGGTGGTTGAACCTTCCTCACAAACTCGACTCTAAAAAACAAATGTTTTATTCACAGATTTTCAAAGTTGTTGCTTTGAAGTTATGTAAACAACTCATTTTTGCAAAAAAAGAGCCTTGTCTATGAAACCGCACCAGCCACACTTACTTATTTAAAAAATAAGACTTTTTACTTTATTAAAACGTCAGATGATAGCAGTGCAAAACAAATATATTATTCACAGAAATTCATGGCTGTTAGGAAAACCAGTGGATTCAAAGTTATCCAGCCACGGAAAGCTGCTGTGTTTTTCCTCTCTGTGAAACTTTTATTAGTTTGAAGAATCCGTGGGCTGAAAAAAGTCAAAAATAAATAAATAAACAAACAAACAAACAAACTGAAAAACAAAAAAATTATCAACAGGCATTTGAAATAAGCAACAATGAAGAAGGCCGTTTGACAAAAAGAGCAGTTGGCTCATTCCACTTTCAAGTTTGTAATATTAGGAAATTGTATTCCTTTTTATGAAAAACTAATTGAATTTAGAGAAAGTTTTTAAAAAAAAAATACCTACTAATATTTATATTAAAAGACATTTTAGGGTAGTTTAACAACAATTCCAGCAAAATCATAAGGAATACTCAGGGGAGCAAAAGCTCAAATAACACAATTAAAAACAAATTAAAGTTATATTACAGTATTCGATTTCAAAACAGCTTTGAAGAAGAGCAAAAAGCAAGACTCAAAGATTGCCTAGCAATTGGTGAACAGAAAAAAAAGCCATCAACTTTGTTTCACAGCTACAGAAAGGGGAATCTATCACAGGTGCCAGGAGCATTTCAACCTGAGCTTTTTTTCACGCTGAACAAATGTCTCTTGAGTGCACACATGAAGGATGCTTAAAAGTCCAAAGTAAAGCTCATTTATTTGCAGATCAGACTTGAAAACAGAATTATAGATGTCTGTTTACATAAACTGACCTGTGTGAAAGAAGTGAAAGATGGACTGATATGGATATCAATAATGTGATGGAAACAATTTTGCTGGCTACACTGAAAACAAGTCAGTTTATGTAAGCTGTCTTTTTTGATAACTCACACTAGCCAGAACAGAATTGAAGGTGTACTGGTTTTTTTCCTCATTACAAACTTTTACACTCAGATGAGAAAGACTGCATTCGTAACAGTGGGGTCCACTTCTGCCACCATGTTGAAATTACATGATTACCGATGTCTTGCAAAGTTACTATTTCTGTAATAGCCACTATTAAAAAGAAGTGGGGACAAGCTTGTCGGTTGTGATGTCTGTGACTACAACAAACGGCTGGTAGGGACTACACGACATTCCTCCCGGGTTAGTGACATCACTAACCCCAAAATTTACATAAACCACCGCCCCCGGGAACACGCAGTCCATGTTGAGAAGAGGCAGAGCTGTTGTAGTACAGCACATTTGTGAGTCTGCTCAAGCTGTCGCATCCGTCTTTTCATTTTACATTTACATTTATTCATTTAGCTGACGCTTTTATCCAAAGCGACTTACAATTGCTATATACTGTATGTCAGAGGTTGCACGCCTCTGGAGCAACTAGGGGTTAAGTGTCTTGCTCAGGGACACATTGGTGTCTCACAGTGGATTCGAACCCAGGTCTCTCACACCAAAGGCATGTGTCTTATCCATTGTGCCACACACCCCATATTTTCACATGCAATACAGTACGTAACACAAATGCAATAGCATGTCACTCTGTAGGCATCTTACAACAGTTCCCACACAAGCGATTTTATAGATTATCATGACAGAATATGCTAATTAAAGATAGTTAACTCCACATCAGCAACATAAATTCATCTACAAACCATTCAGAAGCGTCCTGTTGCATTCTACATGTCGTTTCTTCTTGAGTCTCTCCATCATTGTCCGACTCCAGTTTAAACATAAAAGGCAGAACAGTTTCTGACATTTCATTGCTTGTCTGCTTGAGGTAATGGGAGCTGCTAACACACAGGAGCTGTTGAAGCTCCGCCCTCTGTGCCGGGAGCATCAGCTCATATTCATTTAAAGCAACACACACGAAACAACATGCTGTAAAAAATTATCTGTGGGGTATTTTGATCTAAAACTTCACTTACACACTCTGGGGACAACAGAGACTTATTTTATATATTGTAAAAAGGGGCATTATAGTAAAGGATGCAGCAGCAAACAGAAAAAGAGAAAGAAAAAGGTCTTCTGAATGGAAAATTCACATACAAAATGTCTGATGGTTCTGTCGACAAGACAAAAGTTGTCTGCATTTATTGTCGATGTGAATTAAGTTATCACCGCAGCACATGGAGTTTAAAATATCACTTTAGTGATGAAGGTAAGTTTAATTTATTTGGGTTTGATGGGAAAATGTGTCGGGCGTCAAGTTGGGGAAAGATTGAAGTGTTATTGAAAGGAGGAAGTGTCATGGTTTGGGGGATGTTTTCTGCAGCAGGAGTTGGGCCTATTATACAGCTACATGGCAGGGTGAATGCAAATGTTTATCAGAACCTCCTTCTGCAACATGTGGTTCCTTCCATGCATGCATCTCCCAATCAGCCCGCAATTTTCATGCAAGACAATGCCCCGTCACACTGCAAAACGAGTAAAGCAGTTCCCTGAAGCTCAGAAAATTGAATGGCCAGCTCAGAGTCCTGATCTAAACCCATTTGAAAATCTTTGGAAAATCCTTGGCGACAAAGTTATGGCTAAGATACCCACTACAGTTACCGAACTGTGGAAGAGACTGGACGAAGAGTGGACCATGATCACACCAGAGCAGTGTAAGAATCTAGTGATGTCCTGGGGCCGCAGATGTGCTCAGGTCATTCAAAGCAAGGGCCTCTACACTTCCTACTAAATTTTGACTGCTGTAATCCTCAAATGTTAGTTGTAATGCTTTATTTTGTGCTGCAATGGTTATTGTTCTCTAATTTTGATCGCTGTGTTTTCCACAAAATAAAGGTTTTTGTTGAAGGACCTTGGTTATTTTGTAAAAAAATGCTGGTAGAACAATGGTATACCCACAGCTAATATTCCTTCAAATTTCAAGCAATGAAGATGAACTATTTCTGAAAATAATCAAGTGTTTCTTAACGGTTCTCTAATTTTGATCTCTATTGTATATACTAAATAACTCTGACTACAGCCAGAATCCATGCAAAAGCAAGAATTGCCAATAACTTTGTTGGGAATAAACAAGAAATGTCCACAGCTGAAATGGATGAAAAGGAGCAAAAAAAAAAAAAAAAAAGACTTGTGTGAAAACATCTGTGTGAAAAAGCAACAGCAGAAATCACTTGAACGAATAGAGTCAGCAGAAAAAAAAACTCCATATGTGCTCCTTTAAAACAACGGCTGAACGATCAAGATACAGAAGAAAGAAGCAAACATCTAATGCAGAGTTTAACCTTTACACAATGTATTATTATAGTAAATGGAAGGACAGTAAAATGGGCTTATATCCCTCAGCACTCTGGCCAATCAGTTAGCGTTTAAGACGGGAACAGTTTGAGGCACCTGATTAATCTTTCCCTTCCTTTCGAAAAGTGACTGACCCTGCAAGGTCACCGGACAAATGTGCCTGAAACAGAGCTGGGACTCCCATTGGAGGTCTCGAACACTTTTCAAATTGGAGTCCCGCACTGCGTTGACACACTGCTTTATCCCAATGATGCCCAGAATGTCTATTATTGGTGGCCCGGCCATTAAATGAGCAGAAGGTGGATGACCTCTGTGATCTAATAAGCTGGTGTCACAGTTAAAAAGTCTAGTGTGGCCCAGCTCAGGGCCAGACGCTTCCCTGAAGGACAGTTACACAGTAATTTGATGCATCGTCTGCCTCTGGTCCTGGTCAATCAACCAGACTGGAGATGCAGTTGGAGATATCCTGTAGAGGATTGAGCCTCAAAAATCAAAAAACGATCTCTTGCAGACCGATACCAGCAAGAGGGCTTTGAAGCGGGATCTTTTACTCGATTGACCTGGTAAAATAATGCCAAGACTACATACATATTATATTCTTACTGACACCTCTTGGTTTGGACTGCATTCATAAGCTTAACTTCCTTCTGAAGTAATCAACACAACAATTTATATGCATTTTCAAGTTTCTTTGATAAAGTATCCGCTATGGAAGCAAATATAAACAAATGGCTGTTTTTTTCCCCCCCAAAGTTATTTCGATCAGTTTTATATCAGACACAGAACGTTTTGATTCACATGCAACAAAGGCAATACTTCTGCGTACAGAAAAGCGCACAGCACATTTGCACATCTCTGTTCACTATTTACCCAGACAAAAAGCTGGTGTTTTAAAGTGATATCCGAAGAGCACTGTCTTTTGTTGTCATCAAGAAAAATGATGCCTCCATGTGAGAATTCCACCGAGGCTTATTCATATCTCGCAGAGCTAGCGCTACTGCAGAATGAACGTTTATTAATTACTTCAGCACACACTGCAGTGATGACTTTTAAACTCCTTGAAGACTTTTTTGTCAAAATGAAAGAACACAGTTCACGCTGACATTCCTCTCAGCTGTCAATGTACATCTATACCCATTTTAAAAGTTCAAGTACACTTCATTTTTAATCGCTGCAGAAAGGAAACTGCACAACAGGTTTGGAAACTAGCAGGACAAGGACAAGAGACAAGGACTCTGAAGGGAAAAAACAATGATTTTTGCATAGACAATTTTGGGAAAGGAAGGAAAAATGTGTTTAATCAGAATACGTAAGAAATATATTTTTCCAGACCTAACATTAATGCAATTAAAATTGAGTAAAACAAAATTCTCTCTCACTCATTATACCACATGCAAACCAAAATGATAGATAATGGTATCTGTAATGCATGACCAGGTGAACGTGTGTCCCCTAGTGTTCAAACAAAACCTAAACCTGGTTTTCTCTTCGCCTTTCTGCTTTACATATGATTTAACACTGCATGACTTTCACTATGACTAAAGGCATACAGTAGCATGATGCCAGTTTTATGATGCACAGTGCCACAATCACCCTTAGGACAAGAAGAAAAGAAGTTAAGTATGAAGGGCAGAGCGTGAGGGGACGCAGTGCGGCTGGGGGTGGTGGAATCTACTGATTAAAAAGAAGAAAAAAAAAAAAAACTGACTTTGGCTGGAGGTCACTTTTAGATCGCCCCAAGCAATTGTTCCAAAAGCTGTGTTTTTTCGCTCTAAAAACACCCTTGAGATGAGCACCGGAAAGGTTAGGGTGTTAAAACGGCCAGTATTAATGGTAACTCGGCTAAACTAAAACAGATTCTCAGGGTTACAACCTCCCTCAGTGGTCGTGGAGTGGAATGCTTGAGTAAAATGTGTGACTTCGGCCCCGTCTCTTCAAACGCCTCGTATTGTGGCCTCCTCAAGGTGAGTGTTGCCACAGTCTAGCAAAAATACACTCATCACTAACCATTTTATGTGATTTCCGGGGACCTGTCACATTCCTCTGCAACTTTTCCATTCTCTCTTTGTTTCCTCAACACTCTCTTTGTCCTTTTTGAGTCGTAAATTGTTTTTCGCTGAATTGCTTCTCCTTGGGCTTGTCATTGCGCTTTTCATTAAAGGAAAGTTGTTGGAAAGTTTGTGTTGAAGGACACTCATGGTGTCTGATGTTGTTTTGAGCGTGTATGGATAGTTGTAGATGTGTATTTCCACAGGGAGCAAAAATAAAATCCATAAAAAAGGAGGTTTCTTTCCTCCTCGTGTTACAGCAGACTGAATTCTCCAAAATAACACACAGCACAGAACCCGTAGATGATCTGTATGTCAACTTGATTATTTAATGAAAGTAATTTGCTTAATTTAGAGATTAATCAAATCACACAAATCAACATTTGCTAAAAAATAAAGTTAAAATAAAAAAAGACATTAGGTCTCATTCACTAAGCATGCGTACACACGAATTTGTGCACGAAATCTGCGTACAAACGCTTTCACCAACAAATCATGATTCATTAACTTTCATTCTAACTCTACGAAAAAACTTAGGAACAACTAAAACCACTTGCATGCAAAAATCACATACACTTGGTGGCCTTATAAACATGTTAAGATGAAATTTTAAACCGATATACAGTAGGTCTAATCAGTAAAGAAGTGAGAAAAGGTGTGTTAGCTGCATAAAGACGCAGATACGCGCAAGTACAGCTGGCTAATCAGAGGTCTGTATAAAAAGTGTTTATTGCGTTTGAACTTGTTTTGAGGATGCCACTCTTGGCACTGCTCGAGGATCTTGCTGTGCATGCTCTGTTGCACGATATACCGTAACTTGAAATGTCTTGCGATACCCTGCTATTAATAACGGTATGAAATTTAATTTTACTAGTACAGGTACTTTAAGAGTGACAGCACTCTAAATAATAAGAGCAGTATTTCTTTATTTGTGTCGATGTGTGACAGCCGGAGTCAGGATGTGTGTGCAGAGCTCTGCTTCCACTGTTTACATTCACTAAACAATGAAAGCAGAACAGTAAAATATGTATGCGCAGCGCTTGACAAAGAAACATGCATGAAACAAGATTTCGGTCATCCCAACCTGTTCAGAATTGTGAAAGGTTAGCGAATGTTAACATGATTGATAATAATGTCAATGTTGTAAACATCTCTGTAAGGACGTACACACTGGCATGTATTTATTATTATTTTATTTAATAAAGGGGAGGGAATGGTCAAAAAGCAAGGCAGGAACATACCGGTCAAGTGAGTTAAGTTTTTAAAAATGTATAAAACAATGAATTGTAAATTCTGTCATATTTTTTAATTACTTGTACTGTTTTTACCGTAGTATCGATTCAGTATCGGTATCGAGGTATTTTTGTCTGGTATCGTATCAAAGTCATCATTTTGGTATCGTGACAACACTACTCTTTGGCGAGAACGTGTCTGCAGACTGTGTCATGTTTGCTAAGAGTGATGAAAGAAAGGCTGCGTTTACACTTGGCATTACCATGCGACCTGTCTCCGGATGTTGTCCATATACGCATTGAAAAGACAAGTGTAAACGCGCTTCTGATCGGAATGTTATCCGGATCTCAGTGTAATGTAAACGCAATCCAGCCATCGTGTCTCCACTTTCTCCATTTCTGTAAACATGTTCAGACTTCAGAGTATTTATTTTTTCATTATTATTCATTACTAGTACTTGCAGCCTCTTCATCCTCCTCATTTTGCGAGATTTGTAAAATGTCCCCTGACTGAAAAAGTTTTTTTTTTTTTTTTTTTTAAACACCACATCAGGTCGACACCGGAGCCAGGAATGCGATCTGTTATCCAGATACAGAAACCACTTGATGTGGACAGGTGTAAACGCAACGTGTCCTGATTGGCTTATGATCCGATCTGCTTGATCGGATCACGGTGATCGCATGTTAATGCCAAGTGTAAACGTAGCCAAAAGGGTGCGAGGAATGCCCTTATATAGACATGGTTTGGCTGTGTTTTATGTAAGTTACTTACCTTGGGCACGCAGTTGCTCATTTAGAATACTCCAAATTCATCACCATTAGAACAAAGCTACAAACAAATTCCTGTGCGTACACACGTGTTGTGACTTCAAATTTGCGTAAAAATATGAATAGTGTACGCAATTATTAGTGAATGAGACCCATTACTCTGGTTGACATCAAGCAACAAGTGTGCATTTTTCAACTTTGAATGTGCTCCTATTGAGCCCACCCAAATCTTAATAATGATTCTAATATGGTTTATAATTACAGTATTTCTATCTCTTTCCAAAATAAATTTCTGTTGGCTCTTTAAGGTAGCAAAAAAACAACAACCTTGGCCTACTCTTTTATTCAAGTCTTATTCTTACTAGGGGTCATGCACCAAAGGTGCATAGGCACTTATTGTATCCATTAGTCAACGTCATCGTCTTCCGCTCGAGTCTATAGCAGCCTACAGAACTGTATGGTAAAAAGTTGTGAAATTAAGCACATAGATAAAGGACAGTCTGGACATTAACCACAGCAATTTTGGAGTCTCTTAACTCAATCCATCTAGCGCCACCAACTTTCACTTTCAACTTTCCAAAGTTTCACTTTCATGCTAATAACTTTTGAACCGTAAAGCGCTAGAAATCAATTTTTCCTCTGGATCCTTGACTAAAGACGATTTGATTGCATGACGTCATTTTCTGTCATGAAAATTTTTACGCAATATTGACTTTTCTGAAAAACCTACTTTTTTGAAAACTACTTTTTCCTAGATGGTTCGTCTGATTTTCCCCAAAATTAGCACAGATCATCACAGAAAAAAAGTTATTAAAAGCTTTAACCTGTCTCGAATAACGTGCAAACGAATTCTACAAAAAGCACGCCAAACTGGATGTGAGGCTATAGCTCCGCAAAGACAGGCCTTGGTTCGTCATCACAGGCATGACCTTAGGCTACATGCAGTCTTTCGACACAGCACCACCTACTGGTCAGGAGATATGATTTTTTTTTTTTTTTGCTCATAACCTCTGAACAACAGTTTGCTTAAAAATCATAAAACTTGATTCAGTGCAGCATACCGAGTCGAATAATTCACAATTCTCCCATATCGGCCATTTTGAGCTTTGGCCACTTAGCATTTTGTCGTAAAATGTTGTAATTTTATGCAAACATTAGCATATTGTTACAAAACTTGGTATGTGTCATCAAGACCATGCCCTGAAAGTACTCAAAAACTTCAGGAACAGTGCCACCTTAATAAAAAAAAATATATATATATATATATATAAAAATGCTAACAGCTTTTGATTAATTTCCTGATTTTAATTACATTTGTCTTGATAGAGTCATACTGAGAACAATGACACCAATTAGATCATCTTCAGACCATGTCTGCATAAAGTTTTTAAAAGCTTTTTGATTGACCAAACCGTTCTCAAAAGCTGATTCTGAGGCTGTAACTCTGCACTTTGGCATATTGACACCAAACTCAGTTGCAGTGAGTCTGATGTTCCCAGCCATACTTTTGTGCTTAGTCCCATTAACAGCTGCTTGCAGCTATATTTCTTATTCTTATTATTTGGAATGACCTTAAATTTACAAAAGTTTTACTGTTGTTGCCATCACTTAGTATATATGTAGGCCCCAATCTAATACTGAATTCAGTCAGTTGCAATTTTCAATATCAAATTTTGTCTACCGCCTGCTGTCTTTTAACGAGCTCATATTTACTATATAATAGTTTTTCGACACAGAGAGTGGAATGATGGTTAGTTTATGATAGAAGCCATTTACTCCACTTGTTATTCAGTTTAATTCATACAATTCTGATCACACCACAAACCAAAAGGGGTTATTATCATAATGTGGCATTAGATGTCTCTATTGTCAAAGAAATCGGCAAACATATAAACCCCCTTTGAAGTGTGCAATCTCAGTGCCACAAGTGGCACCAAACAGAATAGCAAAAATGATGATCCAGATCCAAGCAGGTTTTCAAACCCGTTTCACCCTATTCAGAAAATCAGGCAATGGCAAACGGCTTACTTACAGTTTACATTAAACGCCAACATTCATCTCAAAATGTGTCAAAGTGAAAATCCTTGTTTAAAACCATAAAGTGACAGAATCACTAAATCTCACCATTAGATTAGATTTAGATATTTAATGCATTTTTTAAGATGAGTTGTGCTACCAGATCACGCAAGAAACAAGACCACACACTGGAACTTCAAGAGGGAGCATCTAGACAAACATAAAGGCTCTTATCCTTCTGAACAAAGGGACTAATGGCACCACGCAAGAAGAAACAGTGAGATTAGCCTGTGACCTTATTTTCTTCCATTCCACTCTTCCAAAAAAAAACTAAAAAAACAAGCTTGCTAACATCGTGCCATCTACAACCATTTTTACTGCAGCTCAAAATCAACACGGCCTCACAATCGGGACACGGCCATGTGCGAGATCACACTGTCCATTTTAATATTCCGAGCAGAGTGAGAAACAGACAGAAAATCAATAGCTTCATTTTTTTCAATATTAAAGAATAGGGGGAAAGGGGCAGAGCTCCAACCTTTTGCTATAAAATCTGAGATTGGCTTTAAAGCCATTTGCCATTTGATCTAAGATGGGACCGAAGACAAACCCCTGGGGCAGAATTATTTGATTAAATGTTGTTTGTTCTGCTTCGATTTGGGAACACTTGAAGAACTGACACAATACTGTGAATCTTTCATTCGACATATTACGTATGTTTGAATAATACACATTTGAAAATGTTTGATTTGCCTGGTCTATCTTAAGATTTTCTGATATGCAACTTTTGATAAAGAAAAAAAGTCATAACATAATCTAATTATGAATATAAAACTAACAGGTTGACTCAAGATGATGATGGTTGAGCTACGTTCAAATCCGTGAGTGACCACGTATCCTATGAATGTGTCAAGTTGAGGCGTTGCTTGGAAACTGTAAATGGCCTACAATTAGGTGAATGAACTACATTACCTGGTGGTTGGATTGTTAATTACAATTATCAATAATTGTATCTATTTATTGAACATTAACATATAGCGGTTTCTGCAGTTTAATAAAGCACACAGAGTCTAAGAACATCCCTTAACTATGGCAAAATCATTGTAATTCAATGCCTTTTGTGGTTTACATCATTTTCTATAATAAAGACTACAACCCGAACAAAATATCACAATTGAAAATGGCATCTTGCCCTTCATCAATAGTAAAGAAAAAATATATTATTCATCACACATGGATAAAAGTAGTTTGAAGAATTGTAACTGCGAGTGAAATGTCAGTCCAGTTCATAACTGTCCCAATAGCCTTGAAGATAACCTGGATGCAAGACAATTTATTGTATTGTAGCATTATGGTTCTCTCTACTTCTGAGGCATCCCTGAAACCTCCCTGAATAAAAAAAAAGGGGCTTGTACTCAATGGGGTGGTTTGGTCTCCTTCCTATTCTTGATCCATGAAATTTTCATCATGAGCAACTTTCATGTTTCTTCCATAAAAGTAATCCAGCACAGCCAAAGTAGAGAGCAAACAACCTCACATCCATCTGTCCGTGCCTGGCATCAGGATCACGAATCTCACCGAGAGCCTATATTTGTTTTTCAGACATCAGAGCACTTGAAGTACAAAACCACAAAGCTGAAAGGGGTTTCTCTGAAATCTAGGCAATAAACTGAATTCTTGGGGTAACATGCTAGTCTAGCCAATGTTATCTCCCGTTTTTACAAGGGGCAAAATTCATCAAGAGAAAAGTTGCTGTTTGCAGTTGAACTTAGTTCGCAAAAGACAGAAAGAATAAAAAAATTAAAAATAAAAAAAAAGATATATGGGGGGGTGCAAAAAGTCTGAGATTGCATTTTTACTATATAGATTACTATAATTTAATACTTTTTCAAAATATATCATAAGCATAACAAATAAAGAGTTTCATTTAAAAAAAAAAAAAAAGGCATGTTTGTTTTATCAGACTAGGTTTTATCTGACATTTCACTACATTGTCCACTATTTAAGAACATTTATAAAGGATCTAAAAAATAAAGGATCCAAAAGGAGGTTTGCAAACCAATGCCATAGAAAAACAATATTTGGTTCCCCAAGGAACATTTCAGCGATCAGTTCTTAAATTAACAACATTTTTCCACTATAACGAACGTTTTGTACCATGGATGTTAAAGTTTCTTCATGGAACCAAAGATGCCAATAAGAAACCTTTATTTTTTAGAGTGTATATGGTCCCCCAAATAACCACATGCTTAATACGGCCCTGATTTTATTTATTTTATTTTTATTTCCAGGTTTAAATTAGATTTTGAATCGCAGTTTGGTCTCAGACATAAGTATTATATACATGCAGTCAAACAACCTTTTTTATTGTTTTTATAGACACTGAATAGAAAGATCAGAAGGTCTCAAAGGATTAAGTAAACACCTTTGAGTGAAGTGAAGCCTTATTCCAAATCCATAAATCCAAACCAATAACCAACACATATGACAGAAAGATTTTTGGTAACTGGGAATCAGGTTGAGAGCGAATGTTCAGACTCCACTAAACCTGAATTCACACCAGTCTAGGAACCATGTCAAGGCTGTCTCCATCCACTGTCTCCATCCCACTCAATATGTCCAGACAACATTCTCTAGCAGCAACCTTCCATTGATTCATTCCCACTCTTATCTGTTTTCAGTTCTAAATTGCATCCCAAGAGCACCTACCCTACAGTTAGTTGCTCTCCTCGTCTCCCTGCTGTGGAAATACCAGTTAGCATGGTGTTGCATAGCCCAATTCAAAAATAAGAATGCATGCCTGATGTCTTTAATAGGAAAAGGTAATATCCATCTACTCACATGTGTGTGAAACGGTAATAAATTTAGAATGAATGGAAATGTGTACTGACAAACACTGTGTGATAAGGGATGGATTGGATCAACAAAAACAGCACAACCTATTTAAAGATTTAGAGAGAAAAAAAGAGATTGAGAAAAATAAACAATGTGTAGTTACTAGTTACCATATTTTGGATAATGTAATTTTTTTTATTTTTTTTTATTTTTTTAGAAACACAGAAACAGAGTAAAAACTCTAAACCAAAAATTCAGTTTCACTTATTAAATCTGTATAATTTATGGTGATAAACCAGTCATATTAAAGTTCTTCATCAATGAGCCGCCTGTCGATATTTCAGCCAAACAAATTTTACATATTGCTACTCTAGCATCATTTTTGGTAACAATTAAAGGAGAACTCTGGTCAATTTTAACATTGAGCTCATTTTTTTGTACATTTGGAGTGCTGTCAATACAGAGAACAACGACAAAAATCGGTGTTGCCTACACCGAGTTATTCTATTTTTAAAATTTGCACCCTGTTGACTTCAATGGGGCAAGTTTTAAACCTGCTTTTAGCCTCGTAACATCCTTGATGTGTCATTACAAGTGCACAGAAAATGTGATGAATGCTAATTAAACATCACTGTTTCAGTCAATGATTTCAGCCCAAAACTGAAAATTCAGCTTTTTCAGCTGAATACTTTTGGTTGTATCATTATTAAATAATGGTAGAGGGTAACAGTTGTTAAAGGGATAGTTCACCCAAAAATTAAAATTCTGTCATCATTTACTCACCCTCAAGTTGTTCCAAACCTGTATGAGTTTCTTTGTTCTGCTGAACACAAAGGAAGATATTTGGAAGAATATTTGTAATCAACAGATCTCGGTCCCCATTGACTTCCATAGTAGGAAAAATATATACTATGGTAGTCAATGGGGACTGAGATCTGTTTGGTTACAAACATTCTTCCAAATATCTTCCTTTGTGTTCAGCAGAACAAAGAAACTCATACAGGTTTGGAACAACTTGAGGGTGAGTAAACAATGATAGAATTTTCATTTTTGGGTGAACTATCCCTTTAAGGCAAAATTGATCAGTAAGGCCTTGTTTACACCGGGTATTGAGATGATGCGTTTTGGTCGATCGGATTACAAGTGGAAAACTCTAAATACAGGTGTAAACAGGGTCGAAAACGTTCTGATCTTGTCCACTTTCAACCGACACAAAACACCGCCTACTCTCCACCTACTGACCTAATGCGTAAATATTATTATCCTTCGGATGAGACGTAAAACCGAGGTCCTGACTCTCTGTGGTCATTAAAAATCCCAGGATGTCCTTCGAAAAAGAGTAGGGGTGTAACCCCGGCATCCTGGCCAAATCTGCCCCTTGGCCCCTGTCCATCATGGCCTCCTAATCATCCCCATATACTGATTGGCTTCATCACTGTCTCCTCTCCACCAGTAAGCTGGTGTGTGGTGGGCGTTCTGGCGCAATATGGCTGCCGTCGCATCATCCAAGTGGATGCTGCACATTGGTGGTGGTTGAGGAGATTCCCCTCTTCCATATGTAAAGCGCTTTGAGGTCTCAGAAAAAGCGCTATATAAATGTAACGAATTAATTATTATTATTATTATGGGAAGCACACTAGCCAGACGGGATTTAAACTTTGATGGCTGAAGACCCAAGTTTGGTTTGAAGACAAAAAAAAAAACTTACCAAGCACAATGTTATCTCACCATTCCTGATTTCTAACATGCACTCAACAGCGTTCGGCCTGGTCTTGTGGCTGACAGAGCAGAAACGAAAGCTGATGCTGTAGGGCTGTCACGATAACCGCAATATTGTAGTACTGCGCTACTAACAAGCCAACCGCAGAGGAATCAAGCAACTGCGATATTCACACATTTTCTTTTTTCATAAGGCTATGCCCTTCTTGTTTTGAACTTCGTGCATGTGTATTGAATGTTAAATAAGTTAATAATGATAACAAGACTGTTTATCATGGTGATTTGTACAGAGGCTTCGTGGATTTACACTTAAGCCTAAACAGACAGTGAATGGGAGATCGACTGAGCGCAAGCGATTACCTGCGTCTGTCTTTGAGGCCAAGTCATATATACTCGTGAAAAGGTTTCTGTGTCCAAGAAAAGTGAAATATTTTTCATATCATCCTTTTAAAACCTGGAACACACCAAGCTGACGCAGACGAACTAGCGCTAAAGAAAGCCGACTGTGTTGTCGCCTGCGTCGGGGAAAAAGGCTGCTTTTGAACACACCGAGAGAACTACAGCCGAACGACTGTCAGCTAGAATGCGCGTTCTGGGCATTCTATTCCTATTCCGCGCTCTATTCCACTCCGCTCGTGTTAATATTTAAATATTCGCCAATGAACACTCAGATAAGATGGCGTAACAGCCTTCTCTCTGGTCAGCTGAGCCTTCAAAAGTGGAGCTCAAAGTTAAAAATAATTAACACCTGGTTTCATTACATCAATCATTTTAATGAATGACTCACTCAAAAGCCCTATTCACACGGGATAAGCCTTACCTGGTGACCTCTGGTCATTTGTAATAATTGCGGAGGTTGTCTGTGATCTTAATCCCGTGCGAATCGACCATATCTGTAATTTGTAAAGTAAAAATTCCCCCGCAAATGACCTACCATATTTCGCCGAACACCGAGGTCCTGTGATAATATTAGTCCCGTGCGAATCAACATCTCTGTGATTTGGCGGGGTCGTATATCATTTTTTTCACGATTTTTGTTTCCTGTGTGCTTTTTTTTATCCATCTTTCGCGAAGAATGGAGGCTGCGTTGGAGTGTTTTGATAGTATTTTGGGTGCTGCATGGGTCATATCGCTATAGGCTGCACCATACAACTATACAAACCATCAGAAGAGCAAAAACAAAAAGAATAGGGCGAATAGGGCTACAGACAGTCCACTGCTGAAACAATGTAACTTCGCGCTGAGGGACAGCCTTTCAATGCGCAAAGACACTGTTTAGTTTCAGTTACATTTGTTACTGAAAATGTCCTTGTTTTTGTGCATGCTGACCCACATCGTAACACTTATTTATATAGCAACAAATAAATATAAATAAATGAATGGCATATATCACGCTATTCAGCCACTCAAAATTACTGCAAGGGAAATTCATTCACCGCAACAGCCCTAGCTCTGCGTATGTTTTTCCGTAATTTCCGTGTGTGTAATATATGTAAATTGTGCAAGCTTATTTTGTCCATTAGATCTAAAGATCTGAAAAAAACAACATACATTTACCCGCCCATAGACCCTCCCCTCAAAGAAATCATGACAGAAGTGGTTGAAAGTGGACAAAAGAGACGGATTAAAACACCAGATGTAAACAGGAATGCGTCTCCCTCATCTACGTGTGATCTGATTGATTTACACATTGTAAATAAAAAATGAATACATAAAAACTTAGGTCAAAGGAAGGAAAAAGAAAAAGAAAAGAAAAAAATAAGTGAAAGGAGAAAGAGAAAAAAAACTATGAACAGAGGAGGATGCACAATCCCACGAAACTGGTGTGAATGTGCAAAAGATACGTTCATATTTGAATTATATTTAAATTTGGTTTCAACAGCTGTCTCACAAGCCGGGAAAAAGTCCCATCGTTCCCTATGGTCAGTCCATCCCTGTTTTTACTGCTTCATTAGAGGACAGTTAATTGCTAATAATCATTTCACTCTCTCTGCAGGGTGCGAGACAAAAGCGGTGAATTTTTACACAGACAAATGTGCTTAGACCCTCCCTGTGGAGAAAATCTTCCTTATCTGACCTGCACAAGGCTGAAAGTTTCACCCAAAAAAAATAAATTCATTCATTAATTCTTAAGACCACCATTATCTCTTTTCCGGTTGTCGGTTTTAACATTGGACTGGATTCAGTCGCTGACCAATTTAAAAAATGCTCACTTGTGATTTCTCCGCTTCGAGTCCTCGAGTCTTATTCCCCTGTTGCCCGCCTGTGAATTAGACTGACACTCCAGCCTGGCTGCAGCGAGCAGGCCATAAACCCTGCCAGTCTTGAGTGTGTAAAATAATAATGGCAGTGTTGCAAAACCCAAGCTGTGATAATAACAAGCTCTAATGGGGTGCTCTTATCGACATCGATTTCCAATAATAGAGATCATATAAAAAGTAGGTAATTACACTGTGCAAGCAGAGGGCGTCCTGTGCAAATATCATTATTATCAAATTGGAATGGAATGCCAGAGCGGAACATGCACCCATTAGGTCGGAGTGGCCCCGGGAAAATGCGGAAGAGAGGAGACACAAAGAAGAGAGATACCCGTCCATAACCCCCAGCGGCCTCCGCCCTTGGAGGCATTAATACCTTTGGCGAGAGCCATTTCATCGAATGAAGCGGTGCCGTGGGCTAAATAAGTAAGGAGCTCTATTATGTCAGAGGTGTGTTTCTGAAGATGAGATCTACACAGCAAACAATACATCCTCATGACCAAACACAGAGCAGCCACATAAAACAAGTTGATATGAAATATATAGTGGCTGCAAAAAGTAAGTCTCAGATATATGTGAGGAAACAGACTGAAATTTAAGTCAAAGCAGCTCTTGAATCTCATTTGCATGATTTGTGTCTGCACATATTCAAATCTGACATCACAAACAGTTCAAAAACATTAGAACTTATGATATTTTATACATTTATATTTAATTGAGCATGCACATTTCTGTCTATAATTCATTTTACCTTTGCCACCATTATAGATTTTTTTAAAACACTAATAAATTTATAGGATTTACCTTAGCATTTAGCAGTTACAATTTTTTTTTATAACCATCTTTCATACATTCAATGTAGTTATGTCTAAATTTACTAGGATTGGTTGGTAAGGTATTTAGGGATTTAAGGGTCAATTACATACAGTAATACAAGCTTTAAAAAAGCAGCACATCACTTATCAGTATCAGCCTTAATTTTAATATTGTGCATTAATGATATCTGAAAACTGCAACAATCATCAGTGAAAATTACTGTCTTCTCTTGTCCTCACACACAGACTCATATGGACTACTTTAATTGATGCTTTCGTTCATTTCAACATTCAATCAACATTCACTTTCATTGTCCAGAAAAAGCAGCTTTAACATTTGGCTAAACCCAAAATTAAGAAAATCAAAGGGGTTAGAAATGACATGAAGGTGAGTAAATAATGACAGAATTTTCATTTTAGGCCAGGTCAGTTATTCCTTAACTTTAACCCTAAACCTAAACAACACCATGCATCCACGCCAACAGGTGTCAGCATAAAATCAAAGGGGATGAGGTAGCAAAACGCCACCATTCCCTACTGTTTCCATACAACTGGGCAGGGAACTTATAATGAATTTAAAAGTAAAAAAAAAAAAAAAAAAAAAAAACACTTGTCATTTAATCTGGAGCAACAGCCACACGGATTCCAATACTGACCAGATCCACCAAGCCGCAGATGCATTTACACAATAATGACTGAGAGCACCTTTTTACTGACCTTATTGGGGTCGCATTTGCATTTCCCCTGCCGCTTGCTCCTTTACCTATGCATGAAAACATGAGAATAATTAGAGTGTGTATGATAATCGATTCACGTCATGTTTCACCCTGAGCCATAAACATGCATGGAAGAGGACGTGACCTCGACTGCAGGTACGACGAGGAGGCCTTTTCCTCGCTGCCTTTTTTGCATTGTTGATCAACCCCCACCTCGCTCACATTCAATCAAAGTCACCACACCATTATTCATTACAAGTATTTGTTTTATGAAATCTCAGCCCAGGGGTGTGTTGTTTGTCTCCTTTCGCACACACATAAGCACATGCGCACATATGCCCCTCCCACCTCTGGTAAAATTGTGCTTGTAAATGAAATCAGGCTTAACCATGCGTTGGCTTTTCATCAATCTCTGTGTGATGGCTGCTCGCCCTTGATTCATGGCTTCCACCCTCTCCGGCTCCTCCCTGTGTGTGCAGATATGAGTAATGACCCTCTATACCCGGCTCCCCGTCGAGCTGTCGACCTAAGGGACAACCACAGGAACCGAGGATCACCCCTATCCATTACCCTCTCTAAACACATTCATAATCACACAAGTACACGTATACACAACATTTGGCTCCTCCCTCCTTCCCCAAAGTCCCCATCCTTAACCATTCCCATCGAATGATTTCCGTTCAGCCACCTGAGACGTAAAGTAGCAGCTAGGGGGTGTTTGTGTGCGCGCGCTCAGCCCTCCCGGATACCCACGACATCTCTATCTGGCCAGTCCGACACGCCATTAGCATAAACAAGCACCTATGTCTGTGTCTACCTGTCAGGGTCCTGTCAGCATGGGTCTGCAGAGAAGAGCACGGTGCATTAACCCGGCCAACTTATCTCCAACCCTGTCCACAAAGGGGGATTACAGTGCAGGAATTGCTTTTGGGAGTGCTGTCACTCAGCTGCTGATTAGAGCCGCACTCCGCTTCTCTATCGCCTCACAAACAACAGGGAATTCCGATGGCCCTGGCGCCATCGTTGCAAATCGGACGAATCACGTTGCAGACGTTAATTGGCCGCTGTTGTTATCCCAAATCCGGAGAACTTGACGTGACCCGTTTGGAAGCGGCACCTCTTCATTAATAGCGGGGGGGAGTTCACACCTCGCAGCGATACAAATACTCTATAGCTACGAAAAGCTAATCTATCGCAAGGAACTCGAGGTCAAATCGAACCGCCGCAGAAACTGCGCGTCTATACCGCCTGCTTAATTAAGCCTGGAACATAACGCTGATGGCTATATTTTTCTTCTGTCAGAAAAACATATTATGGCCAACGGAGGACTGACAGAAAGCAAGCAAAGCTTTAAATTAGGCTTTAATTAGCTCAGTGTAAAATAGGAAACTGTGACCAGGCAATATGTAACTAATGACAGTTATCTGACGCTCTCACACACAGAGACAATGCCTAATTACCCAAAACCTATGTAGCCTTTTCAAGAGTCAAACAATCATTTACACATGTACAAGATCTGCAAATACACTCTCTCAAAGTACAGTGTGCAATAGTGAAATGCAGAAATTGAGACAGTACAATCCTTCAGACCAGTTCAACAATTATGCTTAAACTAGGGCTGCACGATTAATCGCAATTTAAACCGATTTGGCTTATCGCGATTTTAAAACCGCAAAGGCTGCGATTGTTTTTTTTTTTTTATGCGCAGCTTGTCATTGATGTACGGCTCTTAAACGCTGCTGTTATTGTACTTCTGCGGCGGGGCATATTTGGCGTGTCTGCGTGAGAGCGCCCTCTGGCGTTCAGATGGTGCAGCATTTACTACCGATCAGCCGCACTGCACTGACTGCGCATGAAATAATCGCAGCCTTTGCCAAATCGCGTGCGGTTTCGTTGCAATTAGTTGTGCAGCTCTAGCTTAAACTGGAAGAAAAAAAACGTACCAAACCCTAAATCTTTTGCTGAGGACATCAAAAATCAAATCAAACTTTGTATTTCCAAATACTGGTATCTGCGAAAACATTAGCCTGGAGAAGGTTGTGTACACTGAGATATATATTTTTTTAAAGCATAAAGTCGGTATGAAACGGCTTCTCAAGCGAGATTAAAAAATGTAGGGTGTAGGGCTGGGCGATAAAATTTTTTATATCAGTCGATGTCAATAATTATCACGATAAAAGTAAAATCTTTATTTCTTTCAGTTTAAAGGCAGATTTTTGCTCCTAAGTGAAAGTTGTAGAAACAAGAGCGTTAATTGTGGTTTTAAACTACTCTTTATTGTCAGAACATATCATGACAAACACTTGCCAAACAGGTGAACATTTCACAAATCTGAGGTAGAACATTCAAACATTTGTCATTTTTCCTCAACAAAATAAATATCTTTATTGGATAATTAATTTCTTAGTTTCTGCATGTGCTAATTTTTTTTTGGTAAAATGTAATATTCTGACTGTTTTATTAAACTTAACCATTGGTCATCCAGTATCATGCATTTAGATCATGATAACCTCACTATCATGGCAAAATGTAACTTTATGGTTTCTATGGTATTTGTATGAAAAACAGTAGCCTAAATACATTTTTAAATACTGTAATTATATTCCATTAGTCCTTTAATACATCGTCTACATTAATAATATAATACAATTCAATATGTATATCCTACATTTCATGGTGCAGTTAATATTACTAGGCTAACGTTACAATAAATCCATGGTAAATGATGGGAATTTGTTGACGGAAAAGCCTTCCGACAGTATCGTTGTGCACAGTGTTTCTCCTGTTTGTCAGCGCTGTTTCAGCGCTGTTGCCTTTAAACTGGTTTAAATCACTGAGACATTTGTGTTCTTCGCTGAATTCAAGCGCTTCTCACTGGATCTCATGACCGAGACCGATCAGAGTAAACGCATCGGCTCTAGTAAGCTCGCGCTGCGCTGCCGTTTGGACTTTGAGGCGAGCGGATTAAAGGTCCGTGTGGCGCGCTGTTCAAATGAGTTTCGTTCCGCTTTTGGCGCATAAACATTATCGAACTCTTGATATCGTTTTATCGAGAAAAATTATATCACGATAATTATCGTTATCGTTTTATCGCCCAGCCCTAGTAGGGTGGGACTTAATTTTGTCCATAAGGAATTGATTGGAACATTAGCCCCTTTCACACGCAGTCTTTACTGGTAAATTACCGGTAAGAGATCAAGTGTGAACAGGACCTTTTCAAAAATGCCAGTAAATTGGTTCCAGCAATTTACAAGTAAGGGAAGTTGTAACATTACAAGTACATTACAGGTAATGTCCTCTGTGTGAACGTGGAATGAAGATTACCGGAATGATCACGTAGAACGACAGAACGTGCTGACGTTAGAAGTCTGCTTTCGGCCAATCAAAGTTCTTACGAGATGATGCGATTACTCAGCGCTGTTTACAGTAAACTTTTTCGTTTTTTTATTTAAATATGCACAAGATGATCATCTTTGACCGCTGCACCACATCTCGCAGCTTTTTCAATGTGTCGCACTCGAGACCCAGCCTTCTTTTCCATTCATCAGCATTGCAGTTCTGCAGTTGGATACTATTATGCGCGTGTAGTGTTTTTAAGAGCAAAAACACGTTCTGTTTGATCATCCCCTGATGCCTTTCACTCAGACGTCAAAAATGTTTGTCTAGTTGAACAGATAGTGAAACTAAAGCGCTTGATGAAGACAACGTGCGCGGTGTTTAAATATCACTTCCGATGACTGACATCACAGAATTTACCAGTATTTTGGAGCTGATGTGTGAATGGTCTCTTAATGGTAAAAAGCCAGAACGCCGTAGCATATTTGTGTATTTACCGGTAAAGTCATTCTGGCAGTTTTGCGGTAATTTACCAGGATTGCTGTGTGAAAGGGGCTACTGAATCATTGTCGTTAGCTATTGCTGTGATCTCATGTGCCTCAGTTGACTTCTTTAAAGGAGAGTTTAATAAAGAGTGCTCATAAATGGCTGTTTGTAGATAGTATGTTCTTTTTTGTACAATGAACAATTCTGGTACTGTTTTGGCTCTACAATCTGTATCCTGAAGGAAAACTAACAGAGAACCACTGTTATTCGATTCGCTACTGAAAATGAATAATTTAAAAATGATAAACGATATTTACAGGTACAACATAAAAACCTACCTCAAAAAAGCAGCACATTTACAGCATTCAACACTGCAGCTTGCACATTAATTTGGCTTATAACTACATCAGTTGCCATAGTAATGACTAAAGCATCAGCATGACATATGAGACATAAGAGAGTAGCAGTCAGTGTGGAAAGAAAGTACTCTGCTCATATCCATTCATGGCATCTCGCCATCAGCGCATCAGACAACATATGCGTCAGAGGCAGGGATGGACTGGCCATGGGGACTTTCTGCAGTGGGCCAGTCCACTTGTGGGCCAGCTGTCGAAAACCAAATTTAGATACAGTAAATATGCAAAGATTTAAAGGGAGAAAATGTTCCGCCATCACCAGGCCAAACCGTTTATGCACAGGCAGTCTAAACAATGGTCTGTAGTCGCTAAGCTCATAGATGCTCACCACACCCCATTTCTAAGGGTACATTTACACAAAGATGTGCTAAAAATGGAAACGTTTTTCGCATACAGACGTGTTTAGAAAGATCCCCGTTCACACGGATCCGCGAAAACGACAAACACCGTATTATGTATGCAAGGCCAGTAGTTGGCGATGTCACTTTGTAAAAAAATAAACACTACGCGCCCATAGACTGAACACGTAATATGAATGTGCATGACGTCACCGCTTTCCCAAATTCACATTTTTGTAGTTTACTCAGAGACAATAACAGTATCGCTTTCAAAAACTTGCACTTTGAATCCTGTTTTCAAAAGTTTGAATTTTCAGGCCCCCAAAACGCCATTGTCATGTAAATGAATGGCCAAAAAGCATAAAATGTTTTCTGTTTTAAATTGAAAACAGTGTCGTGAAAACTGCCTAAGACATGTCACTGTACAGTGACAACCAAATACATACATCAAGATATCAGTGCTTCTCAACCAGGGGGTTTAGCAATCTTCCAAAGGGCTACAGGATGACTTAAAGGTACTTAATTAGATCAAAAATAAAAAATAAAAAAATAAATCAAGATGTAAACTGAATATGCATTTTCTCCCATCAGTGACTTATTACTTTTAATTAAAAAACACAAAATCTTATAATCTTGAATCTTAAATAGAATTAAAAAAAATAATCATGTTTAATTAATAAAATATAGTTTTTTGTTAATTAAAAAAAAGTTTGAAAACAAGCCGTGTTGTCATAATTATAGCAGAAAAACCATATGGGGGGCCTTTACATTGTGTGTGACAGGGCCTTCAAGTCAAAAAGGCTGAAAACAACTGGTTTATGACTATTAATATACCATTTAGGAGTATGTAATAGACAAAGGTGTACGTTTGAGAGAACTGCCCCAGTGACAAGCTATTGATATTTCCAAAAATCTAATGTAATGTATTTTATGCATTCAAACCAGAAGTACAGGAACAGTACCAAGAGAGCACATTATAAATTTTATCAGCTTGGTTCATAAATATTAATTATGCGACAATGACATTCAGCAAACTGATTTGCTGACAGGCAGGTATGTGAGCACTAGCCATAGTAGGATTACTGCTTTCATATTCATTCAGTTCAGTGAAAGTCAAATTCGGACAGTACTGGTTGTCATTTTTCTTCTCGCTGTGGTCAATCAAAACAAAATAATTCAAATAGCATAATTATTTCCTAAAAAGTAGGAGGTTCAATTTCTAAAAGCGTTATGATGGAACCGCTGCTTCAGACTACAAATTACTAAATGTAGTCCTATTTGAGTTCGATGTAGGATAAAATCGTTATTTTTGCTACCTGTCTGAAGAATGTCAATCAATCAATGTGAACATTACGTTCAAGATGGAAACTACCACTGCCTTCTTTCAAAACTGAAAGCCACTGTAATTTCAAACTCTTTCTCAGCTCAGCACAACATCCAGCAAATATACCATTTTTCTAATTGCCTGAAGTCCCTCTTCTTTAACCACCTGTGACAAGAGCCTGCCCTATTCCAGGGACCTGTAAACAGAAGTGTGATTTCCTGATGAGAACATGGCCCTGTGACCTGAAGAGAGCAACATCACAGTTAACAAACCTCAGAAAGTCTCAGCATTACAGTGCGGGCTTCTCATTACCAGCACTCAGCCAATAAAGCTGTGAGGTACATTAATATTGCAGAAAAAAATACATGAAATGCAGCATGTGTTACTGAAATCAATTCTGGGCCCTAATTTATTGCGAATTGTGCCAGCACAGAGTTCATAACATTGATCCGTTGTAGCATTATTACTTGCTTTGAGTTTTAATGTCCCGCAGTCCAACTTTTCCTCATTTTGCTCGGCATTTAAATGAACACATAACTCAAACTTCTCTACTCGATCTTGTTAATGTGAGAGATAATCAGTATAGTTGGGTTATTTGTGTGTTTTATGCATATGCCCATGGCAGAAACACAAAGAAGATGCAGCCACATTAATGTAGATCTGATTTGCCTTGATCTGTAAAGTACATTTAAATGAGTTTTTTTTACAAACTGCGTGGGAATGGGCTGTGGTTGGATGCCCTCTCAGCAGCTGGCTGCTTTGAAAAGAACGACTTTTTAAATTACCCATATATCACTGTCAGCACACAAGGGGCCGCTGTTCCAATGGCCTGCCAGCAGTCAGTGGAGGGCGCTAAGGTGGCACGGCAATCTCAGACCCTGCCCTCATGCCTCACTGCACCAGTCCAGGTACAAACACACACACAATGCAATAGATTATACAGCCACACAATTTACTCACACCAAGAACACAATGTTCCCTGCAAGCAAAAAAAAAAAAAGAGGCCTGTGTGAGAACGGATTAAACGAAGCAGTTGATCACAAAACCTTCTGGGAAATGACAATGTACTTTTTTTGGACTGATAGATTACGCGCACAGCAAATGCTTTAAATAAGATACATGAAATATTATACAGCTTCTTGAATGTCTTATATTGTTCTATCAAGCCTTCTCTAAGGCAAGTCTAATTTTTTTTATATAAATAATGCTAGTTTATTCAAATTAAAGAAAAAATTAAGTAAATTAAAACAATTAATATTCTTACTTAATATTTGATAAATACTGTACCAGATGAAACCTTTTTTTAAATAATATTAATGAAATTTCTGAAATAAACTGTAAAAGTCTATTACTAAAATGTCTATTATTTTTATGTATGTATGCATGCCTGCATGTATTCATTTACAGAGTTTGATAGTTAGGTTGTTAGTGTCACATCAATACCAAAGGCTTTATTTATGGCAAAAATAGAAATTTAATCACTTAAAAAAAAATTTTTTTTTAAAAAGGATACACCATAATACAACTAAAATCATTCAATTTAATAATTGATGGGAATTCACAAAAAAAAAAAAAGGATACACCATAATACAACTAAAATCATTCGATTTAATAACTGATGGGAATTCACAAAAAAAAAAAAAAAAAAAAAAAAAAAGATACACCATAATACAACTAAAATCATTCAATTTAATAATTGATGGGAATTCTCAAAAAAAAAAGGATACACCATAATACAACTAAAATCAATCAATTTAATAATTGATGGGAATTCACAAAAAAATAAAAAAATAAAAAACCAGGAATGGAGCCGGGCCTGGGAACATATAAAACTGAACCTCAGGAAAAAGTGCAACAGTGCGATAGAAACTATCAAAATGCAGGATATTGGCCACAAAACAATCCAGTTAAAATGAATCAAACCTCTGGGTCCAGAGAAAATGACGTGTCCTCCCTTGACCTAAAGCTGAACTAAACTCCAAAAAAAGCCGGATTAGCGTGCATTTTTCCACCTTTAAACACGGTTTCTTGAGAAAGAGTTCAACCTGAGCTTAGCCAGCTGCGGCTTTGGTGGAGTTTGAAAAGCCGATGACAGCTTATGTCCCCGTGATAAACAGAGTAAACGGGAGGCAGGAGAGGAAGCCAGCCATACTGCACTCATCTGTTATACTCACAATTAACGCACTTAATTAATGAGAGCGATCTCAGTATTAGATCCGTATGTGACTGCTGCTGTGTAACAACATTTGCTGTTAAAACTAATTAAGCAATAAGAGTTGAATGCAAAGTGGTGTGGCTCAGAACGCATTTGTCACGAATGAGCGTGACGCAGGGCTGCGATAATGTCTCACAGCTGCCTCGCCAGCCACACGCCCTCAGTGATACGAGCACAAATGACCAAAAAACGACAGGAAAACAAACCTCCCACAATAAAATGTACAACATTATCCATTATATTTCACTATTACTTGTCTTTCCCAGCACCATTTTGTCGCTGATGAGTTACTAAAAGACAAGATGACACATCTCCGCAGGAAGCCTCTCCTCTCACTTGATTACAAACCCCGCTTGACTGATACAACCACTTAACAACTTGTTTTCATAGGTTTCACACAAACAATATCAATTCACACTTCCGCCGTGCATTCATTTCCCCCAGCGCTATATAGTGGATGCCATCACGCAGCTATCAGAGAGTGCAACTTTAACGATGTACTGTAAAACAGTGTCTTCAGTCAGTGGTATTTAACAAGCGTTAACCCCCACCCCTTTACCCTTTCAATTCAGGTGCGCCTTCTTCATTAGTTTGGACTGAATCTTCACTGAGGTAAAGCCATAAAAAAGGAAAACTATTAAAAGGCTCAGAACAAGTGTTACAAGGTGCCTTTCAAAGTTGTAATATGATAGATGAGGATGCTTGACACAGGCCGCAGTCTAGTATTTGAGGGCTTAGGATGTGTTATTTGAAGTGCCCAGTGCAGGCTTAAGACTAAACCTAACCAGAGCTTTACCAAGGCTTAGTCTTAATCCCGCTTGCACAGTGCCACATGGAGACGTCCACCCCCTTGTCCAAATACCAGACACGCCGCCTGTTCAGACCAAATACATGCTGCAAATATAAACCATATGCTAAATGAAGTTTGCGGTGACTTTAATGCTCCAAGCGAGCCAAAACAGGCCAAAGAATTCAATTTAAAAGTGTGAATTTACTGGAGTGCGTGTCGTACGCTTTAGACTTTTTTTAAACTGAGCAGCAATTTAGCAATCCAGTGTATGTGTAACTTGAAGTTGTGAATTGCGATGAAATGGAAGTAGCTACAGATCTTATACAAGCTTAAAAATAAAGGTTCCAAAAGGTTGTTTCTTATTCAGCGATGCCATAGAAGAACCATTTTTGGTTTCCCAAAGGACCTTTCAGTCAACAGTTCTTAAAAGAACCCTTTTTACTTAGTATGAAGAACATTTTAAAAATCTAAAGAATCTTTTTCCACTATGAAGGAACTTGTGTGCAATGGAAAGATCCCATGTATGTTAAAGGTTCTTCATGGAACCATTGATGCCAATAAAGAACCTTTATTTTAAGAGTGTATGGTGATGTACATCAGATGACAAATTATTAAAAAGTTTTTGTTGATTGGATTTTTAGATGAGGTAAATGCACTCAAAAATAGAGGCAGATTAACACAAGCTTGCAGGGGTGGGTTTTAAGGCCAAAGTTGACTTCGCTTTTTATCTGTACGCTAGGGTATGCGTATAGTGCCTGACATGAATTCCATCATCAGCATAATTCATGCGTACTATACGTGTACGGCCTGATTTTTTTTAAACCACGTGTACTTTGACATGAATCTCCGTTGACAAGCATTTGCGTGAGGGGTTTAAGACATACCCACAACTCTAGTTTAAAGGTGCATTGCGCAAGTCTCTGAGTTTTTGCAGAACTATGCCCCCTTCTGACGACACGCGAAACTGCAACCAGAGTTGTGCACGCGGTTACGTGGAGTTTGCGTTGGGGTTTGGGATGAACTAGAAGCCGGTCTCTTTGAATCCATCTTCTACTTTTGCAAAAGTCGCTTGAGTTGTCTTCGCTGATGCGGATAATGGCGGCGAATACACAAACCTGCCAGACATAGCCAGGTGAGCGTGAACGCGCATGACGTCACACCCAGTCGATTCCGTCCCGAATCCCTCTTATTTATTTTACTGTACAGGATTATAGAGGCAATCGCAGTGATCATAGAAGGGCTCATTCAGCCCATCAGGCAATTGTTTAAGCATGTATGGGTTAGAAAAACGGGTATTTTTAACATGAAATGTTGCGCAATGCACCTTTAAACGAATACAAAGACCATTTTATCAGTCATAACTTCTGGAGAGAAATAGCGCAGACTGGACATAACTTTCTAGTATATAGTGTAAGCATGAAAAAACACACAAAAAAACAGTATACCTTAGGCTATCATGATTGAAGAAATCCAACATACAGTACAAAATCAGAGAGAAGTCATCGTTTTTCACTGGAAAATCCAGTTATGAAAACAAGTGCCAGCCAGGGATAACATTTTTTTATCATTTTCACAAAAGTTTCATGGCCCCCAGAATATTTAGTAGTTGTATGAATATCTGAACATGCAATACATCAAATGAAAGAACAGGCCCTCTGCTTTAAAAAAAAAAATAAACATACTTTTTATTCTAGCTTCATGCATTCCTTTTTTAATCAACATTTGAATACGGGAAAGTTTCATAAAAAAGCAACATTTTGAGCAAAAAGCTGAGAAAATCGCATTTTTGTCATATAAGACAAGTCTGGATCAGATTCAGAAAGATGATCAAAACATAGATGGAGTAGATGAAGTCCATAAACACACCCAAAGCTTCAAGGTCCTATACCTCGTCCTGGGTCGACATTTCATTCAATAACATTAGCAGTTTTGATTTATATGATGTTTAATGTTGATCGCGTTATTTTACATACAGGGTATGCATCTGCTTATATATGCTATAGCTTGTTTCTGCTTCTTATTCGCCTGTGTTTTGATCAGGAGATTCAGTAAACTTTCAGAAGATGTGTAATAGCGCCCCCTACCACATAAGAGTGAAAACACTGAAAGCCGTAAAATTCCATAAATGGCGGGGAAGCGTTGTCTAATAAATGACAGAAATTTCCATCAATGCAGGGAAAAGAGTCAAAATTATGAGGTCAAAATTTAAAAGAAAAAATTAAACATGCACAGCTGAATCATTCTCAATACAATCTATAACATGCATTTAGAAAATAGGGTGAATTGTATTCCATGTCAGCTTTAAAGGCAATGCAGAATGAGGAACTAGGACTCACTCTCTCTTTAATACACACGGCTTTCGCTTTCTGTTCATGTATGTAAGTGAATGTAAATGAGAAAAATGAGCCCTGATGACAGTAATAGCTTATCTTCCAACAGATAAGGTGTTCACCTTGAACCTGTCCCAAGGCCAAAAGCAAACCCCATCTGAGCAACTAGCTGTCAGATGATTTGATTGACTTCAATAAGGTCGCATCATAAAACACTACTGACCAGCCTCCAAGATAAAATACTCCCCGAGTGATATACGAACAGACATCATTAGCATCGATATGCAATTCTACCATTTCTTATTTCTTAAAAGGTCAAAGAGGGCACTCAGGGCAATGATTCCGAACTATGTACTTGAAGAAAGCAAGAGTGCTGCTGGTCTAAACACCAACACTACTATGATTTATGTATCAACAATGAAAATAGTTTAAAAAAAATCAAAGTTTGGGCACATGACCTTGAAAATAGTCCAGTCTTGACGACCAAACAAATTTGAGGACCAGAACTAACTGTTCTATTCAATATTCTATGTAAATATCTATGTAAATACTCCAACTGTTCTATGTAAATGTCTAATTAATCTACAATGGACTTCAAAAATAAAGCAAATGTTTATTTGTGGTAATAATCTAAACAGACACACACACAGAGATTAATATAGAATGTTTGACATGAATGAACATCACCATAACTGCTATGAAACAAATGCTTGTTTTACTGGCCATCACATTCAAATGCTCAAGATAGGTTGTAATCACTGCTGTAGATCTAAATGGTCCTTGCCATCTACCACCAGTTGTTTCCAATAATCATCATAATACATTACCATGCCCTCAAACAGCTAACATTTGACTTGTCTTTAACCTAGCAAGCAGGTAGGTGGGGAGGTGGGGAGGTGGAGTGCATCATAAACTGCATTATGAAATGAGATGAGTTTTGAGGTCATGAACGTGTGTCACACGGAGGTCGTAATATAAAACAAGCACATGCGTTTCAGTTATTGAAAGCCTGGGTCAAGACCATGAAATTACCAATAACACAAGCGAAGGGAAACTAAGAGGTTGTGCGTGCCATACAATGATGTTCAAATGTTCAAAACATCTTGTAGGTCTTCTAGACTACATTTCTGAGGTATTTGTATATATGTTTTATATATAGATATGTATAAATCTGTATAAAGTCTATTAAATGTAAAATATATATATAAATCAGTTACCTGCAGAATTTATGCCTTTGCAAGGACATGTCCTATGAGGAGGCAAGGGGAGGCAGTGCCTCCTCAAAAATAATTGGATGAGAAAATCCATATTATAAAAATAAAAAAGCACAAATATAACAAAATATGATGATAAATCACTCATTTTTGAAAGTAACACTGTTCAACAGCAACGCCAGCAGATAAAGTTACAGCGGGAGTCTGGGTGACACTGGCAGTTTTGTTCGAAACGGGGAACCGTTCCCATGAAACATGCTAATGTGAAAGCTGTCATGTGGACCTGGGTGCAGGAGGTGGTCTGTGTTCGGTTGCACGCGAACTGTGACACGATTCACGTGAATGTGAATGGACTTGTTCAAGAAGAAAAGTAACATGCGCATGCGTTTTAGCTGATGACGATGTATTTAGTTCAATAAAACACATATTATAGCCTAGTGTTGATGGTTTACCTTGGACACTGCCTTTAGTTATTATTTTGGAATAAATGTAAAAGTGCTTAAAACACTAACACGATTTATACTTATAATAAATAGAACATTAACTATTATTGTTACTGTAAAAATACTAAATAAAATTGTATTTGGTTTCTTTTTTTATGTAAAGGAATGTGACAACACTAGTCAGGAAAATGTGACAACATAGCCTAGGTAGGCTATAACTGATCATGAATTTAAATTTAATTTAGGCTATTACAAAAGAAAAACTATGAGGACTTTGTTTGCCTCCTCATTTCAGAACGCCACTGCAGGTAGCCTATAGGACAGCTGTTATATGTGACCCTGGACCACAAAACCAGTCACAAGTGGCAAGGGTAAATTTGTGGCAATAGCCAACACATTGTATGGGTCAAAACTATCGATTTTTCTTTTATGCCAAAAATCATAAGGATATTAAGTAAAGATCATGTTCTGTGAAGATATTTTGTAAATTTCCTACCGTAAATATATAAAACATTTATTTTTGTGAGTGAATGCAGCACAATCGCGAACATAAATGGACAACTTTAAAGGCGATTTTCTCAAAGATTCGTATTTGTATAGTTGTATCTCGTTCAAGTATTGTCCTATCCTAACAAACCATAGGCTAGTCATCAACGGAAAGCTTATTTATTCAGCTTTCATATGATGTATAAATCTCAATTTCAAAATATTTAACCATGTGACTGGTTTTGTGGCCCAGGGTCACATATTATTGTTAAAACACTGTTAATTGCGAATAACAGTTTGCTTAATTAGGAAACATGACACAGCGGCGACCAGTGCATTTTAAAGCCTGGTCATTTGAGAATTCAAGTCGTTAAAAAGACGAATTAGACTTACCAGTACTTACCAATGATTATTTATTTGATGTAAAATCATCCCTCATTAACTGTTCAAATAATCCGGAATTTACACGATCACGCATGCTGCGCGATGCTCGTGTTACAACTGATATTTAGTTATTTACGTAGAATTGCGTAAAGGCCTCTACGAAAACATTTGATTGGCTGATGACCCTGACAAAGACGAGCTCCTTGCTTATTTGCAGCACATGCACATCTTGTATTTTGAAGGAGACAGGAGCTCAGACGCAAGGAACCTCAATAACTAAATTCTGATTGGATACAATTTTCGGCAATATTCGTTTGTCTCACTATAGGCCCTGTTACACAGCCTATGATGTTTCTTTCTGTAGGCCTACTTAGGTTGAAATCATGACAATTATTTTATTTTTTTTACCAATTTAAAATAAAGTTAATTGTTTTTAAGTGTTTGTAGTTAATGTGTTAATGCCTTGTTCTTTTTAAAATACAACCAAGCTATTCATGTAAAACATTACATTAGCAAATATCTGAAGAACAGAATCTGAACAGACCTTAAAAAGGCTTGCACAAACCATAGAGATATCTATATTTCCAACAGGTAGGCTATATATTTAAAATTCTGCAGGAATCCTAAATCCGTGTGAAAAGTTCCCCTAATCCCATGATGAGTAAGTGGACAAACCTACAGGTCACATGAAGAAAGCACCCAGACTGTAGGATTTCATTTTCTGTCCTGTTGGGTTCCTTCATGAAAGAAATATATTCAGGATTCCAGACTTTAGTGTAATCAGGACAGAAACTGGAAGGTATCTGACGCCATCATGTGGTCGTATAGGAAACTCAACCAACAGTCATAGAGAGTCATTCTCATTTTCCAAAATGATTACCTTCACCTGACCTGACCTCTAGGAAGACATCAAAAGCATTAAAAACTGGTGTTTAATGAAACACCCATTTTATTGCTTTTATTGTATTCCCAGAGGTCCTATGGCTCTAGTATCAGACTCCAAAGGCACTCAAAGCCCCACAGCTCCATGTCTTGGCTGATTTGCTCCCGGTGTTCCTTTAAAGCTCTGGTGGTGGCAGTCTGAACAAATGACAGGCAAAGAAAACAGAGGATTTATGAGGTCGACTGTTAAAGCAACCATGACGATTCTAATCAGGTAAAATCACTATGTACGTACACTGTTAGACTTTTCTGTAATTTCTACAGTTATTTACTTTAAATCACCCAGTATTATACTGCTATTTCTCTTTACAGTAAATAACTGTGATTCCAATTGCATCATGGGAATTTTCTGTGACGTCAAACACCACATACAGAGACTTAGTGTATTTTTTAAATTTGTAGTAGGCCTATACTACTGTATTTGACATAATGGCCTCTCTGACTGGCACCATTCCAACGTGCTTTTTATTTCCTAATTTTTGCCTTACACCACGTTTCTACAACGCTATAACAGTCAGAGGCATGTCCTATGGACCGCGCCATTCGTGTCTGGCCCGGGCTAGAGACGGAATACACTTCACCGAGAGAAAGACCAGAAAGCAAGGTAAAAAACATTCTGTGTGTGTTGACATGGTTTGTGCACCCTAGTTTAACATACTCGTCAACATGGCGGTAACGAACTTTACCACGGTAAACTGCGCTAACGTTTCATTTTACAGACTTTGTTAGATTATTGAATTGAATTGTTAGATTATTGAATTGTTAAAATACGCCAAGGAGCAACGCTTAGTTTACATTAACATTAAATTAACTAACGTTAATGTTAAATTCAGTTTTGGTTGTAGCTAATGTTGGCCTACTGTTGAGAAAATAACATTGTATGTTAGCTAACAAGTTTTATGGCTAGCGGCCACATTTCTAGTTTTAGCATTAGTTTGCAAACTATAACATATATTTATTTTTTAATGGAATTTAATATTTACTGCAATTGTGTATGTGTTTAAAGGCAACTGCAACAAAGCGCCAATTCGCGCCAGTGACGTCTAGATTCCTTAGGTAAGCTTAAACTGTACTTGAAATCATATTTTTATATATATATATATATATTGACATAAGTTTGCTAAAATGATTAGCATTATGTGATATGTACTTTGGAGCCACTGGTGCAGGTAGCATACAATATCTTATAAAATCGGCTAACTTTATATCAAATAGGCTACGTGACCTTTGCATCATGTCTAACATTATATTTATTACACAGCAAATGAACCAATCAGAAGATGGACCATTTTCTATGTTCAGTCTCACCAGATTAAATGTATCCAGGTAAGCACTGCAGTAAAACTCTCACTAATTCATTCATACCAAATCTAGCATTTTAACAACTCAAGTTTATATATATTTTTACATTATTTTGATATTTTATTAGGCAGAAGACTCTCTACCATTACAGTCCCACCTGAACAGGAAGGTCCTAACATCAGCGCACAGGTGGGTTAACTACTGTAGGAAGGAGAACGATCATCACTCAGTGATTTCTTGCAATGTGTCTTACAGTGTATTTGTCTCAAACAGATACCCCTTCACTGCAGACAAGCTGAAATGGGCTAAATCATCAATTTCAGTCTTTCTCTCTATGGAGCTCAGCATTTTTGGACTGAATTTAGGATATGTAAGTATTCAAATTTAATCTGGCATAATTTAATTTAGTTCATCTGAAATGTTTGAAAATGCTATTGACAAAAAGCTATTTACAAATATTTATTCTTAAGTTTTAGTCAAAATAATAATAAAACCTTAAAAAGAAACCCTAATATGGAATTTTCTCCTCTCTCTCTGTCTCTGTTTTATATACAAAGGTGTAGATGTTGTCAGTCAAGTTCTGAGCAGGAACCGATCTTTGGAGAAGTTAATTTATTCACAAAGGTGGACAAAAACATTGTGTTGGCTTTTTAAAGATTATTTTGATGATGACTTTTACTCCTATGCTGTGGAAAAGATGGAGAAGTAGACAGTCAGACATTGATAATAATAAGAAATGTTTCTTGAGCATCAAAGAGACTTCTTTCAAAAACTATATATCACATTATCAATAGTAAAAAAATAAGGGTTTTAAAGTGTTCTCGATATGTCCCACCTACCTTCAGTGGATATCATTTAATTGTTAGCCTCAGTTTTATATTGATCATTTGTTCAACTATTAATTTTCGGAGTTATGGGAATGAAGTTGAATTTTCAAAAGAAACTGCCTCATGCAGTTTGAACACTAAAGGTCACCTTTTGAAGCACCGCCTGAATGATTATCAAAAGATTAACGGAAATGATCAAGCAATAATACATTTCAAACCAATTTCACAAGCATAGATAGAAAATGCCTAGCTAGATTCCTATATGGGCACAAAAAAAGACTTCATATCCTACATTTAATTTATTTTTAAAAGCAGTGAATAAATAAGGAAAAGAGCTGAGTAAATTGTTATTGCCCTATAACTTCTGATAAGACTGTAAGATAACGCAAGATAACACAAACATGCAATTCATCCAATAAACCTCAATGATAATGTGAACTTAAGTCTGCAGAAACTGATGGCAAAGCACCAAGGCAAAAGAATGAGTCAAGAGGCGAGAGCTGAAAATCCATAACCATCAGAAGAAAAAAAAGAAAGACTGTTTTTGTGTAAAACAGAGTAGTGGAATAGTCATCATGTTATTGGCACTAAGTTTTTTTCTACTTATATTCCCTATGTCTCTCTCAAATCCAGCAAGAGATCACTGCACCACTAAACTGCTGACCATTTTTGATGGGTTCAGGTGGGACTACGACCGAGATGTGACACCAACATACATTGAAGACATTACATTATTTGTAGTCTTGTTCTAAACGTTTTTCCAGTTTTACTCACTTCAGACCAATAAAGGGGAACATGACTATGACAATGAAGTCATGGACATGATGCCTTTCTTCTGGGCAGTGGGACCAGATTTCCACAGTGACTTGTTGGTTGGACCATTTAAGACTGTCAACGTTTACCCTCTAATGTGCCATTCGCAGAGGTGGACAAAGTACACTTCCTTACTTGAGTGAAAGTACAGATACTACTGGTCAAATATTACTCCGTTACAAGTAAAAGTTGTAAAGGCCGATTTTTACTTAAGTAAAAGTACAGAAGTATTTGTTTTTAAAAGTACTTAAGTATCAAAAGTAAAAAGTAAATGTCAATGCATTGTTTTATTATTGTTGGATTGTTGTATGTAATACTTAAAGTACCTTATAGGCCTACCTCTGAATCTATGCCTGCATACCTACCCTCATATCAATATCACATTTATTTCTAGAACACAGTTCCAGATGTGGGATTGAATGTGAGATTGAATAGGTGCACTCAATAACGTCCACAATGGTTTCGGACACCCAAATGGCTGTTCCCTCAAATAGTGCCCTATTTAAAGTTTTCTGGCTTTTAGTATGAATATGTTAGCCTTACTGTTATCTATAAGCTAGTGTACTCCAAAACAATGACAAAATTCACATTTAGAAGACCAAACCCAACGTTGAAAATGAAAATCAGGTTGATGTCAGAATCCAATGCCAGATTGACATTAATCTCCAACGTTGGACAGACGTTGTATTGTAGTTGAAAATGAAAATCAGGTTGACGTCAGTCAGGTTCTGACGTCAACCCGACTTTCATTTCCAACCAGAATCCAATGTCTGTCCGACATTGGATGTTGACGTCAATCCGACGTCAGATCTGACATCAAACTGACGTTGGGTTCTGACGTCAATCTGACTACATTTTCCAACCAAAATGCAACCCCTGCAACCAAACTCATCCCCTTACTGACGTTACTACTTTCTACTCAAGGACCTTAACAGAATTGTAGTGGAGTAAAAAGTACGATATTTGTCTTTCAAATGTAGTGAAGTTAAAGTAAAAAGTTTCCAGAAAAAATAATACTCAAGTAAAGTAGATTCTCAAAAAGTGTACTTAAGTACAGTACTTAAGTAAATGTACTTTGTTACTGTCCACCTCTTGCCACTGGGTATAAAACCAGAAATCAATGATGGGTCAGTGGATAACACCCGACATACAATGAATATAATAGACACAAAATTAGTCAAAAGTATGACACATAGATATATTAAGACTTGTTATTTTTGGGAACAGTTTCTTTCTGTTTAGTGAAAATCTGATGCATTTCTTTACCTTTACTCACTAACAGAGCGAAAGAAAAAGGAGATGAGGAAGAGATGAAAGCCAACTTCAAGCAAACAATTCTAAGAAGATGTTTATAAGATTATAATACTGTTCAGACTTCTAATATCATGTACTGGCAGTGGATCATTATTTATAATATATCTTTATCTCTAATGGAAGAGCACAAAATAAGCCTGTTATTATGTCCACTGAACTTTATGTACATTGTTTTCAGTAGTCATCATGATAGATTACCATGGCTTAAACAGCTAGCATTTGACTGAACTTGGTAGGTGGTGGTGGGGAAAGTGCATCATGAAGTGCATTATGAAATTAAATGTGTTTTGGGGTCATGAATGTGAATCATATGTGCACTTCAGTTATTGAAAGCCTGGGTCAAGACCGTGAAAATACCAATTAAACAAGCAGACGGAAAGCATGCCTGTGGTGTTCAGACCAGGTCTTGGTGTATACATGGTGGCCTTGGTCTATTGTTCTGCATAATACTAATGAATAGAATTGAGGGACTGAAGATCTTATAAATGAAACCTACAAGTTCTGCATAGTATTATTGTGAACATCTAATATATGCACATATGCAACATGCAATACTCATTTCAAAGAGTCATATTTGTGTGCAAGAATTATCTGTAGACATCATAACTACTGCATAACTTGCATAACAACATTCTTTGTATGAATATAACAGAAGCCAGTGCAATATACTGATGCCTCATTAATGAGAAAATTAGGTTTTACTATGATCAGGGACTCACTCAACAATAGAAGCCCAACAGAAGTTAGGTGAATGAAACAGGACAATGACCAAAGCATGAGTAAATCAACAAGAGAATGGCCTCGAACTGAAGAAAACAACATGGAGTGGCCAGTCAAACTCTTGCCCTAAACTATGATTAAAATGCTTCACAATAAAGAGAGCAATTCACATCAGTTTTATACATTTCTATACAGTTTTATACAAACATTCATATATGTTTATTTTGGACAATTTCAAATGTGCATAATTTCAGAATCTAATAACCCGTAGAATATTCATACCTACTGTGTGGTTACAAACAATGAAAATACCTTTTGTTCTTAATGATCATACATAACTTAACATAACCTGGTGGTTAAAGATCTAGAATGCAGGATTCCCTGTATGCTGAAAATACCAGCACGAATGTCCAAGCTGGTCTAGCTGATAAAACTGGTTAACCAAGGAAATTGCACTAGTTAAGAAGGCTGGTGGGAGCAAAACAAATGTAGCTCATCTGACTGATAAAGTCCAAATGCATCAGGGATTTTTTCTCCAACATAATTGCACAAGTGTAGATAAATAACTCAATTAAGCAATGCAGGTCTAAATGACTGGCTAGACACTTATTAACGCAGCCTTGGTACAGTATAGAACACCATATTTAATTTTATATAAGCAGCGAGTTGTAAATCATAGAAAGGTTAGTTACATAGAAAAGAACTGCTTTTGTCTTACAACTCCTGATAAGCCACTCGATAAGATAACATAAGATAGCATAAGCATGTAATTTATCTCATAAACATCTGTGATGTGAACTTTAGTGTGCAGAAAGGAATGGCAAAGAACACAAACAAAAGGATCAGTCAAAAGCTAGGGCTATTAGATCAGGAACAACCATCAGACAAACCAGAGAGAAGCTAGATTCATTGTTTCATCAAAACCGTTTCTGCGTAAAACAGAGTATTGGAATACCTGTCATGTTATTAGCGCTGAGCGTTTTGCTGCTTATATTCCCTGCGTCTCTCTCTGCTCCAGCAAGAGATCGCTGCACCACGGGCAGAAACAAACTTCTGCTAATCAGCTTCGATGGGTTCAGGTGGGACTACGACCGAGATGTGGACACCCCAAACCTGGACAAAATGGCAGAAGAAGGAGTCAAAGCCGCATATGTCACTCCACCTTTCCTGACCATCACTAGTCCTACGCACTTCACCCTGTTATCTGGTAAGGACAAATATACAATAACAAAACATTTCTAATTTAAAGTAAATAGACAATACATATAGTGTCCCTAAAACTATATATATATATATATATATATTTTTTTTTTTTTTTTTTAAAGAAATTAATAATTTAATCCTGCAAAGATAATTTGATCAAAAGTGACAATAAAGACTTTTGCATTGTTAAAAAAATATATAATTTAATCAAATAAATGTTGTTCTTTTGAACTTGGTTTCCTCATAAATATCAAGCAGCTCAACTCTTTTCATTCAACATTGATAATAAGAAATGTTTCCTGAGCATCAAATCAGCATATTAGAATGATTTCTGAAGGATCATGTGTCAACAAAGACTGGAGTAATGATACTGAAAATTCAGAGTTGCCATCACAGGAATAAACTACATTTTATATATTAAAATAGGGGTGAAAAAGCTATTTTAAATTGTACAAATATTTCCCAATATTACTATTTTACTGTGTTTTTGTATGTAGCCTTGGTGAGCATAAGAGCACAAGAGACCACAAGATTTAAACTATATATGCTTTATTTTTAAATTAATTTCAGGATTTTTTTTTATTTTGACTCTCATAAAGATCACAAAAAATTCCTAAGAAAATAAAAGTTAGTTCTGAGAAAAGAGGGGATTGCTTGTATGGCGCTTGCTTTGATATTTTGTTATCTAACGCAATTAAATTGACACATTTTTAAGTTAATAGTCCAAATAATTTTTAGAAATTAAGAAACAGAATAATAACAATGGATGGCCACAAAGGATTTGGAGTTTTAGGGTCACCATATTTTGATTGTTCACATAGCTCAAACAGACAAGCATAATACTAGCAATGCCAAGGCAATGGGTTTGATTCCCACAGAATGCATGAACTAATAAAACATATATGTGACCCTGGACCACAAAACCAGTCACATGGGTCCATTTTCTGAAATTGAGGTTTATACAACATCTGAAAGCTGAGTAAATAAGCTTTCCATTGATGTATGGTTTGTTATGATAGGACAATATTTGGGAGATACAACTATTTGAAAATCTGAAATCTGAGAGTGCACAAAAATCGAAACATTGAGAAAATCGCTTTTAAAGTTGTTCATTTATGTTCGCGATTGTGCTGCATTGACTCACAAAAATAAATGTTTTATATATTCACGGTAGGAAATTTACAAAATATCTTCATGGAACATGATCTTTACTTAATATCCTAATGATTTTTGGCATAAAAGAAAAATCTATAATTTTGACCCATACAATGTATTGTTGGCTATTGCCACAAATATACCCGTGCGACATGTGACTGGTTTTGTGATCCAGGGTCACATATAGCTTGAACGAAATGTAACTTTCTTTGGATATCCGTGTCTGCCAAATGCATGAACTCAAATATAAAGTTCTGGGGAAGTCTCAGCCATATCAAAAAATATGCATTTTTTTCCCAGGAAGGTACATTGAAAACCATGGTGTGATTCATAACAACTGGTTCAACACAACCACACAGGAGAAGAAACAATACTACATGACACAGTTTGTGGATGATTACTGGGATAATGGAAGTCTACCCATTTGGATCACAGCTCAAAGACAGGTATACAACTCTCAAACTATTACAACTTGACAAAAGTTTCAGTAAATCTCATTAAATAAAGTTAATAATTTAGTGACCTCCAACATGCTAATGTTCTTTATGATATTAACTTTAAATAATTTATTCTAACATCTTAAACTTAGCAAGAAAATACATTACTTAGTTACATTGGCATTAAATAAGATATAAACTGACTTGTAAATGCGTCCTTTCTTAGGGGCTTAAAACAGGATCCTTACACTTCCCTGGCACTGCTGCTAAGTACCGTAATGAAACAGTCCAAGTGAGGGAGGTGGAACCAAGGTTTTATGACTACTCCAATGAGACGGCATGGAGAGAGAACGTTGATAAAGTCATAAGAGAATGGTTTAAAGATGAAGACTTAGACTTTGTCACTTTGTATTTTGGCGAACCGGATTCGACCGGCCACAAGTATGGACCTGATTCACCTGAGCGACGTGAGGCAGTCAAGAAAGTGGACCGAACAGTGGGCTTCATACGGGAAACTGCTGAGAAACACAAGCTCAGCGACCATCTTAATATTATCATCACAGCTGACCATGGAATGAGCACTGTGTTCAAAGGAGAGCAAGTAAAAGAGATAATACTCGATGACATCCCAGGATTCTCCTTGAGCGATCTGAAATTCCACATGGTGGATTATGGACCTTTTGGGTTGCTGTTGCCCAAAGAAGGGATGCTTGAAAAGGTTTATCAAGCATTGAAAGGAGGTCATCCAAACCTTCACGTTTATAAGAAAGAAGACATGCCTGCTCGACTGCATTACGCCAAGCATCCTCGTATCCTACCCATCATTCTCTATGCAGACCCAGGATATGTCATCAATGGGGTGAGCATGAAGTAAACAACAATAATGGGCACAATAAGCAATAATAGATGGAAAACATTACATTATATGCGATCTTATGTTCTGAATGCTCTTCCAGTTCTACCCATTCCAGGACAATAATGGGGAACATGGCTATGACAATGAAGTCATGGACATGAAGCCTTTCTTCAGGGCAGTGGGACCAGATTTCCATAGAAACTTGTTGGTTGGACCATTTGAGACCGTCAACGTTTACCCTCTAATGTGCCACTTACTGGGTATAAAACCAGAAATCAATGACGGGTCACTGGATAACACCCGACATATGCTGATATCCAATGGAGAGTCATGTGATTCTGGAGGTGACAAGATAAAAAAAAAAAAACCTTTCTTAAAAATCTTATCATATAAATTCACATACTTATTTAGTATCTTCAAGGTCAAGGAAAATAAATATTTTGCTTATTTTGAGAGGTAAAAAAATCTTGATATTCCTTAAAATATGCTTAGAAAATGATTGCCAATATAAATGATCAACTGCATATAATGTCAAACACAATCTCTGTTATGTCCTTAACTATTTTGATAGTTTAAGACAACTTATCATGATAGTAATCAGGTTTGGTATCTTGATAAGGTATCTTGATACTGTAAATCGCAGCAATCGTCAGCAAATGGATAACAACCTGTAAGGATTTACCCTGTCCTTCACTATATGACCCCATAAACTATTAACACATGGACCAGCTCTATCAGCATCTTATCTCAGATTACATAACTTGCAGGTCATAAATTAAAAAAAAAATTGGTTTTTGTTTTTTCTTGTAGATACTTCCAAGTCGAGTCTTCAAAATGTCTTCACTGGTTTTGCTGCTGTGGCTGGATTTTTATTGCTTGTGTTTGTCATTGTTATATCCTACAACGGATATAAAAGATACAAAGTGAATCGGAGGTAAGAAATGGAGTATGACATTAAGTCATTGTTATTTTCAGCACATTACCTCTCTGTGATCTAATGTTTTACTTTACCTTCACTCTGCAACAGAGCAAAAGACATAGATGATGTCTACCAGGAAAAAACGGACTCCAAGCAAACCTCATTCTAAGACGGACAATCACTTATTCTTGAATTGCTTGTTTGTCTTTTAATATTACAGAGAGGTCCAAAAGTCTGAGACCACATTAAACATCTAGGGATTTCTTTTTATTTAAGCACGGAAGTAGAACTTTGTGAAATTTTTAAATAATATAGAAATATTTATAAAAATGTATAAAAAATATTTAAGAATTCATGTTAAAGGCAACTTGAGTGCAGGTGTCATTAAAAGAAAATGGGAACATACAATAAGATATTGTATCAGAAATGCATGTACATTTTTCAGTCCTTCATTCATATTGTTATGTGGATAGAATATGTAATTAATAATGTTGTATTCAATTAGAAATGTTGACTGGTGGTCTCAGATTCTCCACTGCCTTATGCAGCATATTTTATACAGTATATACTGAGGCCATCTAGTGGAGTATGGGGAGTTTTCTTAAACTTAGAACAATTGTGACTGTATTGTATGTGAACAAAATGCCTCCAAATAAATATTGTTAATGATGACAATCACATATTATTCACTCAATTCCTGAGACTTTAAAGTCTTCAAATACTCTTGCATGCACACACACACACACACACACACACACACACACACACACACATTTACCTTTAACCACTCACAATAGGCTGTACAATGCCGGTCGGTCCTATGGAAAAACACAAAGCAGAAAAGGAGCTTATGAGGACTAAATGACTGACAGAAGTTATCATTACACAAAGCTGCAGATTCAATGATTTATGGTGAAATCCCGACCAGTCATGTGGAATTTTCCCAAAATAAGTTTAAGTAAACAGCTCATGACAAAGAGGCACTCAGAGCAGGCTGGTATGCATAAACAGTTTGAACAGTGTGCTGCAGTGTAGCCCCCTCCAAACACACTCACACATACACACACACGTACACACACTCAGTCACCCGCCAGAACAGAGCCAGTCTGGAAATGTGGAGTCTCCCCCTGGCACGCGCGCCAGACTCCCATCCATCTTCCAGTGCAATAACATTTCTCTGTCTCTTCGTCTCTTGTCTATCGCTCTACTACTGTTGCAGGACACACACTCTGTCTGCAGAGATCATCCTTTATGCTCTTTTATGAAAAGATTCAGGACTTTTTTTAAAGCAACATGGTCTTGAGTGCAGACGTTTAGTGCACTTCAGTCAGTGAGATGCCTCTCAGTGGACAAATTAATTTGAAGCATATTACAAGTTAAACTCAGCTGACAGCACTTGTGGCATAATGTTGTTTTGAGTTTGCAATGGAAAAGAAATGGGGCCAATTCATAAGCTTTCAAATATATTTTAAAAGTATAGCACCAAGGCTTAAACAATATGCATGGTAACATAATTTTAGTGAGAGAGAAAAAAAAAAATCACATAAATGGTTTTATCAATAACCTTTTCTCTATAAAACGCAATTTTACAACGAAACGCTAAAACGTCGTACCTCAAATGATGAGAACTTTACAGCTCTTTACAACTTTACTTTACAATAATGTTCCATTGGTTAACATTAGTTAACTACTTTAGTTAACATGAACAATGAAAAATACTTCAAATGAATTTATTAATCCACATTAATCAAGATCAGTAATATATTATTAAAATCAAAAGTTGTATCTGTTAATATTATTTTTTATGCACCTGAGCTAACATCAACTAACCATGAACAGTTGTATTTTCATAACGTTAACAAAGATTAATAAATACGGCAACAATTGTATTGCTCCATTTTTGTACAAAAATAATAGAACAATTAATGCAAGATGTTTAATCAAATTAAAAGCTACCCATGTCTGCTTCTCAATTATCTTATTATTTGCATTTTTAAAGAAACAAGCAGAAATGACTTTTTATGGTAATTAATATTGTCAAAAATGCCCTCGATTGAGCTCATATTGAACCTGTAATATTCCATTCTGTCAATATGCACTGCATCCTTTTAAACGTCACCCAGTTTTGGATCTGTCAGTTACAACAAATAGGAGGGTAGTGTTGCCTGCTATGCTTCCCGTTGAGACCTTGTTATGACTGTCGTTTTGGCCGCTCATAGTGTAAACACTTGGGAATTTCCCTCTGAAGACCTACATAGCACTTTTATTCTATCACAACATGTCAGCTCCTAACCGGGCCACTCTAATATTCTCTGCTCTCATCCATTATTAGCTGTGAGAACACATGTCAAACAGCCACATTCTTCTGAGTGGATTTTCTCTTTCTCCCTCCGACTACGCACACATCTGCGATGTTAAGCGCTGAGAAGAACGGTTGAGCCGGGAAACAAGCATGTTTACATCTGAGGCTTAACAAACGTGCTTCGGCTGAGGGGAATGCAGAGCGGTATCAAGAGGATCATTTGGACTATTTTCTCCAGGGCTGTTTCAGGTTCATAGAGTATTGGTTTTTTGAGCACCGCCTTTATTCCTCTCAACGGGCAGAATATAGGCTACCAAAAATAGTCATCTTATATTCATTCGAACAGTCATATAAATTGAAATTCAAATATAGAGCCTTTTTATTGTGGCGGGTAATAAAAACGCTCCGCAGGTCCCAGTGGATGAGGTTTGAAACCATTTAAACTATTTCACAAGGACCGGCCAAGATGCACTGGTGGTCTTGGTCAAACGCCATGTCTTCCCGCGGCCTTGTCTCGCGGGGGCGGACAAGAACCGTGTCGCCTCGCACTCTGGTGATACCTCGTAGGGGCTTGCGACGACAGATTTACTCTGACAAGCTCTGTGGTACGGCCCGCCTGGCTCCGGACACCAGCACACCTCTCTGACATACCTGTCAATGAGGTGTCACTGCACAGAGAGCGCGCCGTGCTTTCTTCTCCCACGCCGCCATGGAAACACTGACTCAACACCTCCATATCCTCACTCGCCTGCTCCTACAATCCCGCCCAGGCAGTCCTGATGAGGCATTCCTTTGAGCTGAAACAAGGCGTTAATCCATGATAACTTCTCCCCGTGCCAGCATGTGGGTGCAGGTCTCTCCTCCAATGCTTGCCTCATGCTTTCATGCTTGCCAGGTTGAATAACTCGAATGTAGCTGCAAGATTTAGGAGGTAATATCTATGTAAAGAGGGAAATGGTCTCAACAGTAAAGCCATAAATCTGTCATTCGTGCTTTGATGGATAGACGCTTCAGAATCGTTTTCACAAAGCGGCCCAGCACAAAAGCTGCCATTCGTCTGTGTCAGCTATGGTTTGGTTTTATGTATTTGTGCGAGCAGTGAGGTGTGCAATATGGCACTAATACGCAAGATGCTTTTTGCAATGTAAAAACAAATGACGTCGTTCTGTGTGACATTATTACAATTGTACGAAGGTTTAATCAAAATCTGGTTATGGATTCTCACGTATAACAATCGAATCAGAGTATAATGAGTCATGTGCTATAATGGAGCCAAACCTGTGTGTGAATATCTAAAGCACGGAGTCGGCATGAAACAGAAGATGTCATCATTTTTTCTTCCCTATTGCGATCTATATCTGAGTGTAAAAAAAGACGGTATTTGATTTTGTCCATCATGAATTGATTGGATCTTTGGATCGTTGTGGTTTGCTATTGCTGTGATCTCTCTTGAGTAGGTACTTATTTTGAATAAGTAGCCTAATTACTTCACAACCGCTAAAAAGTATGTTCTATATAGTATGAATGTGTGTAGTATATGTGTGTAATCTGGACATAGGCCTTCTACATTCGCCATGTTGTCATTATTACGTGACCTACCAGTATCAGTTGTGTGATTTTTTTCCCCCAAACCAGTTCAGTGGAAATCCCACAGCTGATTCTTAAGATTTAATTGGTCATGTCAATCCCTGTACTAATTGCCTACACCAAACACTGATCCCTACACGTAACCTTAACCAATGAAATTATCTGCAGGGCAGGATTTCCGCTGAACTGGTTTGTGGGGAAAAAATCACGCACGTCAGACAGTTACGTCGCTTAACTGCAATTATCCTCTCCCGTGGCCTCATGGGGATAGTAGCTAAACTATACTATGAGCACTTCAGAATCCCGCCGGAAGAAGTAGGTCATCCGGGTACTTTTTGCCTACTCTTTTATGAGTATGTCTCACGGGGGTAATCCAGCACCCAGAAAGCGTACCTTCCCTGGGGGCCACCATTGGTTAGCAAGCCATCACCTGCTGTTAGCGTTCCATTGACTCCCATTCATTTTGGCGTCACTTTGACAGCGAATAACTTTACATCTGAGGCGTTTAAAGACTCTATTTATCCATTTTTTATTTCTAAATAAACACGACAATGTATAAAAGGCTCCATTACCTTGTAGCTTACGTTATGGCCCCGTAGAAGCAGTTTTTGTAAAAATAGGCTAACGATTGCGTCATAACCACGCGACTCTCTGTCGCGCTGTAGAGAAATGACCGTATAGACACAAGGAGAAGCTCGCAGGCAATCGGGGAGACGTGGAGGCATAAAGTCCGATAAAGTCAAGGGAGAAGCCCATAGAGAGTCATAAAGTTGCTCCTGCTCCTAGCTCATGGACAGCTCCTACTCACGCTCTCCGTCTCTGCAAGATTTGGAAGGGAATGATTCAGATTTCTCTTGGCACAGCTACTAGAAGACTTACAACTGTCAGCCAGGTTGCTCACGTCACATCTACGTCGTCAAGCTCAGTTTGAGTCTGCGCAGTACGCTCAGCCATCAGGAAGTGAGTGCTTCTAATTGACATCACTTTTCTCCGTTGAAGTCTATGGGGTCGCTGTGTCCATTTCTTTTACTGTCTATGGTAGGTCTACTGTGAACTCGGACATACTTCTTTCGTCACATTGAAGTTGCACTGCTGTATACCGCCCTCGCGCCAAAAAAACAAAAACACGTCATCAGTGTTTAAAGTTTTCCAGGATAAATCATTTAAAATAAACACTGCGCAATATTCCATAAAATATATATATTTTTTTTATAATTCTCCATTTTGATTTCATGGGTTAGGCCACATGCTCAAAGGCACATGACCACTTCACTTGGCCAACAAAGCATAAGAGTTAACTTAATGTACAATTACAAACTTATAAGGAATTGGAACATGAAACTAAGAAAAGTTGCTTACTGTCTTACCTGGTCAGGAAGGAGAACAGTCAAAAACAGCCTGAAGCAATCACAGTTCCTACATTAAATTCCCAGGAGACTTATACGGTTGCTATACATTCCTTCTTCTTTCTTTTTACTGTTTGTCCACGTGTGTCAATTGAACGTCTTTAGTTGTTGAGTCACATCTTGAAGAATTTTTTTTTTATCTAGCTATGCAATCTGGCTTTCCTGCGTCATTGCTTCCTCATACATAACATAAGTGCCGGTTTTGGCGGCATTTTATATCGTTCTTTTATTGTCAGTTTTCTCTTTCGGCTTCAGCTACGTTTATCAGTTAGAATCTTGTCAAATAAATTATTAACAGCAATATGTGGGCTAAAAACGATTAGTCTCTGCCTAATTCGGTGTTCCAGATGGAATAAATCGCTCTTTATCGAAAGGGAGTGTCAATAAAGTAGGCTACATGTTTTTGTTAACAAGATGGGAGCAGGCTAACTGTCCGTTTTTTCCTCAAAAAAATCTAAATGCCACTAACATAACTGCATAAATTTAATAATCACCTATTTGTGGATGTGGAAGGTGCTGAATGGCCTCTCAGTAAAATACTTGTTCTAATTTTATAAAGTAATCTAACGATTCAGACCAGCTAGATACCTGTCCATGGATTTATTTAATTAATCCGTGTTCTTATATGGACCACTAGGGGGCGCATCGTGCTTGGCATACATACAGAGGATGCTGGAAATGTCTTCATGCCTTATGGTACAATGGCAGTGATCTACGCGATTCTGATGTGTTTTTGTGGATTAGATAGTTAGAGAAGAAAATGAATGTTGCTAAAACAGGTTTGATATAGTTTGATGAAATTTTGTTTAAAATGTGACATGAAAGCCACAAGCAAGTGCAGTTCTTCTACATGCCTTAACTTAATACTAATATTTTAATACATTAGTGGATGAAGTCAGTACGTTCACTTAATAAGAGTCAGGGTTCGTGTTGTGATAGTTCAGACTGACAGATTCTAAATAAAAAAAAATAGATAGCTAAACCATTGCTACATGTTTGTTTTGTTTGGCGGTGAAACACAAGAAAAAGAATAAAAGTTGAATTAATTTAGAAAACAGGATTAGCAAATCTCCTGCCGCCTCGATCCATCAAAAACAGCACTCGTTTACTTTGGAAAATGCAGCACAGACATTTAATGCCAGTATTCTTTACGACTATTCACATCTTCTGTTACACCGCTCCTCATATTAAGAAAGGCTGTGATCCATAACTTTTAAGTCCTAAGCCTGCATTTGGAAATAAATAGTAGGACTATCATTCAAGAGGAATTATAAACTTTGATTCCATTACATATACAGACTCAAATACATGCACTCACAGGCTGTCTCACAAACTCACTCAACACACACACACACACACACACACACAGAGAGCAATGCTCATATGCAGAGGCACACGCAAGAGTGGCGCCACAGTCTGCTGGGTGCATTTATTATAGATCCGCTTTGCCAATACTTTCAAGACTAGTCCAGCCCCCTTCAAACAGCCACAGGCCGATACGTGATGGATTCCGCTTTTACGTAGAGGATCAATGCAGGACAAGTAGTTCCTACTTCGGCTCGTGTCAGTGCCGCCATCCAAAACACCTCTCAATCCAACTCCTAAATGATCTGAGTAATTGTTCTGGGCAGGGAAGGTTGAGATTTTGGGCCTTGGTCGTTCTGTTTGCCACAGATTTCCCTGGTGGCTTAGTTGTTGAGCTCTTGATGAGCTTCCATGATGTTAATTAGCTTGAACACAAACAAAATACTGTTTCCACACGGACTGAATGTGATCTGTTCCACCTCATTACGAAATAAACCTCCATACATTAATCTAATCTCCTCTAAATATCTGTTGCAGCGTCAGCCGGGCATGACGACAGCACTGTGAAATTTCGAATGGAGGAACCTGATCTAGACCTGAAAATATTGAGAATGAAGCATACGGGTGGCAACTGCGTACACAGAGATTTGTCTTTCAGTACAGGATTAAAATGTTTGTTCTAAGGGTTATGAATGCAGAAGAAGAGATCCTGCCTGTGCTACGGGAACGAGCCCGTTCGTTACAATCTAGACAGCAATGGGTGGAACGATGGCACCGAGCCCACATTGGCCTGGCGATTGGGGGGAAATTATAGGGCTATGCTGCCAATTTCTTAAGGAAAAAAGCAAGGAGGAACAAAAGGGAGATGAAGCTGCGGTCTGATTAAACCTCAGATGAGTCAAGTATTTGCCATCCCTCATATTTGTGTGGTGTTTTTGGAGGGGGAGAGGAGATCCTGAGCTCAAACTGAAGGCTGAAAGGGTTTAATGCACTTTTTGAATTAAAATGCACAAGGTGAGCTTTCAGATTCAAAGAAGCGATATTATATATCAATGGAAATAATAAAAAACATTCAAATGATTGTGAACTTCCAACTGCATGCATTTTAATCTCGTTGGATTTGGTCAATTTGCGGTCCAGGTGAATGTGCATTGATGTTCCCCTCTCATTAATGAGCAGACGTTCTTTAATCATATCTGGTACCGACTCTCTTACACTTCAAAGTCAGCTTGAATCTGCACGTCTGCAAATATAGCTCTGATCTTCCAACATCTGACATGCAATCATCCCCCTGACCCCACCGCTATGATCTCTGGTGTGAACTTGAGATCACGCTGACCTTTTCCTCAGTGATATCATTGAGAGCACGCTCAGATACCCTGATAGCATCTGGCCGTTTCAAAGGTGTCTAACAACAGCATTTTATTGAAGTGCAAGACGCACAGAATGTGAACAACAAATACCTGAATTTTATTATTGTTATGTAAAGCTATTGAGGTTTTAAAACCTCAAATGTAAAAAAAAGAAAGAAAAAAAGTGCATTTTCTCGTAGCAGAGCATTGACAGACACCAGCCTCAGGGTTATGTTGATGCATGTCTCTTCCTGACATAATTTGCATAACTGTAAATCTAAGCTATAATAAAGAGTTTTACCACATGTTGTTTTTGAATGTCACACTCTCATAAAATATGAGAATTGTTGACAAGTCGAGGCTGTAAATTGACACAATTTAATGGCAATGTTGAAAACAACATCATTTCTCAATTCTTCAGTTATATATACTGTATGCTCTCACAGCTGGAGGCTGATTCAGGGTTTTTTAGAGGCTCATTTGGTCCAGCTTTGAAAGTAGAAAAGGAAATGCGTCTAATAGTGAAAACAAACAAAAAAGCTTATGGAACTCCACAGCATAGGCCACAAAAATAAAAACATATATGTAGAAATGAGATAGTGGGGTCCATATGTCTCCCAAAAACTTTTCAAACTCCATATTTTATACGCATATAGCAAAGCATGATTTGGGAATATTACAAAGATTATCAGATGTGCTTCAATGGAAGATTTATACATACATACATATATATTTAAATGATATATTTAATAATTATATGAGATTATCTTTCTGTTATTCAAGTCTTTACTTTTACTCACATATACGTATGTGTGTGGGAATATCAAACATGTTTCCTTTAATATTTTTATAAAACGTGTTTGTTATTCAGGTTTTATCATAATTTTATATATATATATATAGACACACACACACAATGTAGAATATTACACACACACACACACAAAATTTAATCATGGCCTTGTGTCATATTCTACAATTTCACATTTAGCCAAAACACTGCTAAAGAATGGGGATTGTATGAACTTTGAATTATTGAATCATTATGTAAATATCTGTCAGTCATATATTTGTGAGTGCTATTGGAGCTCTTTCAGTAAGGAGTTTCCAGCCCATTGGTAATGCCCACAAACCTACTCACGTCCCCATGTTCCTTTGGTTTGGGCTCCATCCATCCTCTGCTCGCCAGTCGCCAGGAAACACGCACAAGCTTTAGACCAATGAGAGGCTTCCCTTTAAGGGAGTGTCTGTGAAAAAAAAAAATCTGAACATTTAATGACTGGTGGTTTTTCCCGCTCTGTCATGGTTAGAGAGAGCGCCTGGGTGGCCAGACTGGTTTTCATCACGGGAAGGGTGCAGCGTGTAAGGGGGCAACTGTTCCTCACACCTGATTGTTAGTGATACTGGATGGACTCCAGAACTTGGGTGGCATGTTACTGTGCGGGATGAAGTTTCCAGTCATATCTCCCGGGGATGTGATGCCCTGAGAGCGATGAAGTGGGATAATTCAGAGCATCCATGAGTGTTCATTAAGCCAGTGTTGAAAATCACAGTTATCACTGTGTGAAAATATGCATTATGTATAGAAAGAAAGAAAGAAAGAAAGAAAGAAAGAAAGAAAGAAAGAAAGAAAGAAAGAAAGAAAGAAAGAAAGAAAGAAAGAAAGAAAGAAAGAAAGAAAGAAAGAAAGAAAGAAAGAAAGAAAGAAAGAAAGACATCAGCACACACAGCATTTCTTGGTTAAGTAGAGTGGAGTGACGGGTCCATAATCTTCCTGAGCTTATTGGAAAGCTGGAGGAACAGGCACTGTTTTTATTATTGTGTATTAAACTGAGAGAGACGTCATGTTCCTTCACGTAAACCCTCCTTACTGTGCAAAACCAAGTGATGCTGGACAATGTACTGGTGGATTAAGTCCAAATCTATGTAACAAAAGCAGGATTCACTCTTTTGGCACGAGAGCAACTTTCATTTTGGTTTTAAAGCTGTGTATTTACTGTTACGTGGTAGCTTATGCATGCATTACTTTGATCCCTGTTGTGTTTGCTATTGACTCTTCTAAAGTAGCAAGCAAAATGTCCCTCTTTTATGAAACGCTGCAGTGTAATGTTTAAATGCTATTATAAAGCGAAACAGTCGGTGAATATGATCAATGCCATCGATGTGGCGTTTGTCAAACTTAATCGATACAGAGTGGAACTTCAATATCTTCATTCCTTTGCGAGGTCAAGTTGTTCTTTTCATGCCAATGGACTTAAGGCAGCAGACAGAGCAGAGAATGTTTTTACATGTGATCATCCATCCAGCATGTGTTTCAGGCGCCACACAGATTAAATGAAAGAATCTGAAAATGAAGGTCTTTAACTTTTAATCCTTTTACAAAGACCCTTCAGACTGTCTGAGGACGGAATGGCGTCTCGGAGGAAAAAAAACAACAAAGTAACTGATCCACTCCCTCCGAGGAATACGAATCACCAATTGTCCGTTACGATCCAGCCTTGACTTTATAAGTCAAATTAAAATAATATCACTTCAATTAGTGTCACATCAACGTGGAGGGCTTTATAAATAGCAACTGGTGAGTTTTACTGCATGCAGTGCATGTGTACAGTAAGTGAAATAAGCAAAAAAACAGTTCATGAACATTTTTAGTGGTTTTATTTTAAATGCATTTTGACTACATGGACATAAAGAATAAATAGTTTCTTTTATTTACACGAGCAGTTATTTTCCATCCCCCTTATATTTACAGCACACCGAGACTGTAATCTATATTCTCCTGTTTGAGGTGTATAAAGTATTATTATTTTTTCCGAATAATGGAAAAAGCTTGGAATTCCTTCAATAAACGCACTTTGAATGCGAAATGTTCTTTGACATAAATTATGTATAAAGTTACATTACAACCAAAGTTACAGTAGACACTGGATATTATAGGCAAATACTGACCCTTTTTTGTGTTTTTTTTACAAATGAATCAGGCACCACTTTACATTACAGTGTCCATGTTAGACATATTACTATAATTATTAACTATAATGACTATAATACCAAGCAGCTCCACAAATGAATCACATGTTAAAGTTTCATCAGCATCACTCAGTACTTCTGTATGAAATTACACAGTAACATGAACACCAATGTAAAGTGTAACCTAAAATGGCAGCACATATACATCAAATATACATTCCTACACTGGACAGTGCATGTGAGAAGGAGCACGGAGCTTATTTCAGTTCGGGCAGGAGCATTTGCACTCTGATATAATGGGGTACTGAACTGGTATCCAGGAGCATTTGAGCCCACTCTTCCTCTGCAGGCACCTCCATCGCAAAACCGTAAAATGGCTGGATTTGGCAGGTTTGCAAACCATCCCTTCTGGAACCGAACAAGACCTTTTATTGTAGCAGCTGCCCACCTTCACATAGCGGGGCCAGAATCGGTTCCCCAGGTCCTGCCATGTGTGCACAACCGGACAGAAGGCATAAGTCCACAGCCACAGCTGAAGCCTTCTTCTGAGTTTCTTACTGGGCTTGTGTTTTTTCCCATGCTGGATCTCAAACTCCATGGCTTTGATATCTTTAGGCATGGTGCCGGTGGGACGCTGTTTCATGAGCTCCGACTCGTTCAGGTCGTCCTGTCCTGCGTATTTGTCCTCTGGCTGGCTGATGGACATGAAGTTCTGATCGAATTTACTGCCTAGAATGGCTTTGAGTTCGGTCTCGTTCAGATCCTGCTCCTTAGGGTCCAGTATGGGATCCGGGTCCTCCTTGAGTTCCACTATAGGTAGACTGTCACTGGGAATGGGACGGAGGAGGTAGTAATGTTGGCACATCCCTTCTTCTATCCTAAATCCGAGGGAGAAAATGAGAAAGTATGTAGCCAGAAAATACGACACGTTATCCATTTTCGGCTGTGGGTGTCGGATGCTCGATTAATCCGCGCGTTTGAGTGTTCGCTTGAGTTTTTGGCGAGCTGTGAGCGCGCAGTCTCCAGCGCGCGCGGTGGCTATCCACGAGCGATCTCCCTAGAAAGTGTTCGTTCAGTTCAAACGGCACTATCCTCGATGCCACTTCGTGCGTAAATGTGATCGTAGATCCAAAAGCGCTGTGTCAGAATCTACTTTGAGGTCATGCCGCGCGTCTCGTTCCGCTTTTACGCACAAGTTCACATCAGCAGAAGGGCTCATGACAGCATCAGGCGTTTTAAGCCGGAGCCGGTCTCCTCTTTGAGCTCGCGGGCTCCTTGCGTCTGAATCCGGAGTCCTGGTGTCTGAGGAGGATCCGCATGGTTTCTGGTGATGTGCGCCGAATTGAGAATCACCTGGCTCGTCTGATTTATTGTCGCGGGTCGTGACAGAACCCAAAGACCCATTCTCAATTGTGGGTCTGTTGCCAGAGCTCCCCGACACCTCCTTCTATTTAGGGAGGGGAGGGGGGTGGGATGGACCGGGAGTGGGGTAAGGGGGTGGGTGGGGTATAAGGGGGTCCGGAGGGCTGTCTATCGTTGGTCGCCCTCTGCCGGTGCGCGCGCACATGCGTGACATGTCAAAAGATGAATGACAGCGGCGTGGACTAGGAACGAGTCTTTAGGATCTGTGTGAAATTCATTAATAATCATATAGCCTACTAATAAAGTATATTAAACTATATCTTACATAAACCTTTTATTTTTAATCTGTATTAGTCAATGACTAACAAAGTAAAATCTTCAGATTTTTTTCACTTTTAATCTACTTTAAAACACAAGCCCTTCTAAATGTTATCTTTGTAGTCATTGTTGCTTTTATACATTTTGGAAAACTTTCACACAACTTTCTTCAAATATTTCGATTTAAAATTGTCAAGTAATCATCAAGTCAAATACATTAAAATACGTTTCTTGCACCTTGGAGAGTCTTTTTTATTTTTTTATATAAAAATATTTTTGAGTCACGAATATTAATAATATCAAATTCCATTTGACCGGAACAAAATGCCTTTCATGAAGTTTGTCAGTTTTTTTTTTGTATAATTTAAAACAAACTGCTTCAGTGCTTTATTTAAAAGATTAAAAATATATTTCTGTTATGACGACTCTCTAATGGATATGGGAATGTTGATATGTTTGGTATTGGCAGAATAGATCTGCTACACTGATGCTGCTGTTATTGCTGCTGCTACGGGATTTGCTACTGCCATGCCAATACATACACGACACGCTGCTGTGAGCATGTAAGACATGCTGCTGCTGTACAATATAGCGTAGCATATCTATACAGGTGGAGCTGGGGAAGGTGGAGGGTTTCTGAAACTGCTAGACAAAATGCTGACCAGTATTTGAAGGATGAGCAGCGAGCTCATTGGCTACTGATACAACAGGAACCAATCAGCTGTGACCTATAGAGATGATGTGATTGCAAACAGATTGAGTTAAGGACCAGCTTGCGTCATCTAGAGTTTCAAGACATAACTTTGTATTTATCTCTGGTGGAAGAATTTCAGCTTTTTCAACTCTGAACAACTTCCACACAGTTACAACACCATGACATTTTTTTACTTTAAGGCCCACCAAAAATGTCAAAACCACTTTTAACTTAGAAATGAAAAATGTCACGACACATGCATTCAAGTCATTTTTGTAATTGATGCAGACAAAAGTTTATGAATGTATGCATTGCTCTTCTGTTTAATTCCTTGTCAGTTGATAGCCTATCAGCTACTCTGAAATGCTTCCTAAAATCAAATCAATGGGTGCCACTGTCCGCTGGCTCTTTTGGCTTCTCTTCGAATGACAAGGTTGCATTCAGTTATCCCAGAAGAGTTCCCCATCTCCTATGATATTCCTGTGCTTCTCTTTAACATTTAAATTGACCTTAGAGCAATTTTCTGGATTGCTCCTGTGTCAGCGAGTGTCCGGCGCCAGTAGAATGCCGAGTTCTTATTTAAAAGAAAGGAAGTAGGCTGAAATTATGTTTTTGAGATAAGCTTGCCAACCAACTGTAGTGACGAAGGAATCCGTGGCCCTTGCAAAAATGGCCTATCCTCCGGCTAGAATTACAGAACGCAGGACCGGCGCAGTCTCTCGCTGAACAAAGACATTTCTCAGAGCCAAATAAAGAGCTATGCTGTTTTCCAGAGTTCTCTATATGAACATAAAACTGATTAATGCATTTGTGACGAACAGACACCATACTGTTTAGTATTAAATGTCAGTCATAATAAGTGTCTTAACCTGTGAACTGCAGCTCAGTTGATGTATGCTGTTATACTTTCGTGGATTCCTTCATTCTATCTTGTAATTTGCACCAATGACTGTTTAACTGTGTTCCAGTGGTTTCCATGGAAGTGTGTGTTGGGACAAATAGCACAGTGGATTAGAGGCCATATTCAAACAGGTTGTCAATTTTAGCTGTGAATTGAGAACATTGCGTCATTCCGGACTTAATCATCAGATCATCTCCTTGATAGCACTATTTGCACCGATTCAACACACATTCTTATTTCTTTCCGTTAACTGACTGCGAGATCCACGTGTTTCGAATCATCTAGAGGCATATTTGTCCTTTGATTTTCGTGAAATATCTGGGCAAAGGCCAGTCGCGCCTCCATGACCATCAATGTCTGGTCCGACTCTGAAGTTCACTTAATCTTAATGACGGATCAGAGGGCCTCCCAGCTCGAGGTCAACATATTCCTGATTCTTTCATGACCCAGCTAGATAAAAATGTCATTTGTTTTTGTTTAGTTCCCTGTGAAGACCTTTGATGATCTAACAAGAGAGCAATTTGAACGGTCGATTTGAAAGTTACGGTTTCACTGCAGCTAACATGCGGTCAGTTCAGTTTTAAATACAAACATACACACTCTGTCTGTCTCTGTCTATTGGCCTGGTTGTTGAAAGCTTTATATCAATTAATATATATATATAAATGAAATATCTATAACAAAAAATAATGAAAATATGTTATAAAATTATACAAAATCAAAGTTTTAAAAATATTTATAAAAAAAAATATATAGGCTATTTTGTATTTTTAAATCTGTATTCAGCGTCTGTAAGATAACCTTTCTTATAAGATAAGATAATTTGGCCTGTTTGTTTAAATTGTTAACATTTTAAACAAAGCTTCATATCAGTTTATAAAAAAAATATATTAAATACATCCATAACAAAAAATCCTGAAAATATATATAATATATTTAAATATGTATATATAAATATTCAATCTCTGTAAGACATTTTCTAATTATATATTGATACAATAAAACAAAAATGAATGGTCTGCAATTCTGAAATCAATCACAATTTCATTCAAAAATGTATTAAAAAAAAAATAATAAAGTTACTTGAATTAGCCTAAAATTAAAGGGTAACTTATATATAACTATAATTACATGCAACTAACCCTAAACCAAACTTTAATCCTAACTCTACAGTAAATACATGTTGTGCTTGTTACACCTTAAAATAAAGTGAAATGGTTCCATTTATTAACACATTAACTGTTCTATACGCTGATTTCACGCAGCCGCCATTTTGAAATCGAAAGTGAGGCTCCGGTGGGAAAAACCCCGGAAGTAAAGATAAACAACAATGCCTTTGGACTACCCCAACCTGAAGCTGCTGCCGCGATTTACACTTTTGGATGTTAATATCCAATATCCAATATAGGATATGTATATAGTTCATTCCTGCTTCTTTTTTTACCTTCTGAATTATATAAACAAAAATATTTTATTTATAAATGAATTTCACTGTATATAGTCTAAAGTATGAAAGAAATGTATGTACAGTTTTAGAATTGACACAACATCATTAAACACAACAATACGCCATCGCATTCACGACTCACCTATATGATTAAAGGCGACACTTCCGGTTTTCTTCCCACCGGAGCCTCGCTTTCGATTTCAAAATAACGGCTGCGTGAAATCAGCGTATAGAACTTAATGTAAAGTGTCACCAATTAAAGAACCAGCTTTAAAAAAAACATCATACAATATTTACACTGGAATGTTTATTTTTTTATGACTTAAATACATCTGTCACAGCGTCATATTCAAGATGCATCACAAAAAGCAAACAAGTTACAACAGAAACTTCTATGACATGGGACCAACCGTCAAAAATACAATACTGAAATATATTATTTGGATCAATAAATGCATAATGCAAAAATATACAGATATGATGCTTCTTAATTGTTTTGGCTTGCATTGTGCACAGTATAAAGGTATCAAGACAAATATACTATATAATTTAACAATAATACCCCAACTGGAATGCCAGTTGCAGACAGTTTCAATGATTTAACTGGAATACGTAAGGTGGCATGTGGTATATAATGCCTCGACGCTGCAGGGTTGTGTTGAATGCATACTGAAAGAGCAGGGCCCGAACACACCGGTGTGTCAGAGCAGTGCATTTTACCCACAGGATCTTGAGCACCAGCTGACATCACTGTACATTAACCAGGAAGATAAAACATTTGTACAATCCTTCAGGAGAAAGTCCAGTTTCAACATTTTTTTTTTTTTGGAAATATTTCAAACGTTTTGTGCAAATACTATTTTTTCTTTCTTTTTGTTTTGTAGAAAAAAACACTACAAACATTAACAAATTTTTTTTTTAAAACATTGCAACAGACACATTCACGATGTTGCTTGCAAAAAGCTGCCCTTTTCATCTGGGAAATTGATTCACTTCATTTTTAGGGCATACATATTGGATATAGTATATTCACAATGGTAAAGTTTTACAGAATTAAAGATGCTTTACTAACCAAACTACCTTTTTGGTTATGTCCTTGGACCATAACTTGCATTTCAAATACCTATGGCTTTATTGACAAAATGAATGCAGTGATATTAGTAATTAAGCACTTGCAAATCATCCAAATATTCATGATTGTGTGGCACAAATTTGCAGTATAAGCAAAGAAGGTTGCAGCTTCCTCCGCAAAAGGTCCGATTCAAAACAGCCCAGATCTTAAAACTCTTATTACAGTAAAAGTGGTGGGATGCAAATATACTGTATATATTAAAAGTGCAGTTTTTCTCATTCCTTCGACCTGTAAAACATAAGTGGTTTTCATTTCCTTTCATAAGAGTGGGTTACCCAGCATAAATAGGAACAGAAACAAACAAATTACAAGGAATCTTCAAATGTGAACAATCACACGCCACAAACCACCATTGTATGGTAAACATCGCACAACTCAAGGTATTTTTCAATGAAACACATTCTGTGGAACAAATGTCACGCACTCTTTCCCTGGAACTACATAATAGCTTTTTAATTTGAAAAGGGCTCTCAATGTTTAGTAACAGAGTCTGTAGTTAGGGGGTCATTTTTCATTCATCCAGTGTTTCTCAACAGCGAAACACAATCGATTTGAAACAGATGTAATGTGAAGGGGATTATGCCACTTCATACATCAATAGTAGGAGCAAATCATTCTAAATGGGCAGTGAAATTAGCGGATACATCGATCTTTCATTGCAAGTAAACACGTAAACTGAATTTTAACTGACCGTCAAATCACCTAACTCCACTCTTCACTGAAAAACACCACAATAGAGCAAAACAGCATGTTTCCAGAAGTAAAAATCCCATTCATTTTCTCCACAGAGAACTTGACTTGTATAATATTTTAACCTTAATAATAATACAGTGGGGTTGGTAAGATTTTTCAATGTTTTTTGAAAGAAGTCTCTTATGCTGCATTTACAAAATACAGTAAAATAATAATCGTGTGAAATATTTTTTCAATTAAAGGTATAGCGGAGGATTTTCCCGAATTTTAGAAAAGAACCGCCCTCTCCACTTTTTGAAAAAATGCACATGCGCAACACTCTACCTGCTCCCGAGAGGGAACGCCTATTAAACGTGTGCACGAGAGAGCTTACATTAACTTTTACTAGCAGTGATTTTCAATGGATTTCTCCAAATAGCATGCCAAACTTTACCTGTCGAGTAGAAACTTCGCGACTGAGGCATCAGTGGGAAGCCCGACCTGTGTTTTGAGCGCACGCCATCGTGTGAATTGTGTGCACGAGCACGTACGACGGCCTTACGTAAACATATCACCAGAATGATTGACACTTAGGAGGACCAATAGTCTTGATGATCCACCCGGAAAAAGAAAATCCTCCGCTATACCTTTAAAAATATTTTTTCAATTTTAATATGTAATTATTCCTGTGAAGGCAACACTGAATTTTCAGCATCATTACTCCAGTCTTCAGTGTCACATGATCCTAATATGTGGATTTGGTGCACATTTGGTGCAACATTTCTTATGACTGTATCTATGTTGAAAACAGTTGTGCTGCTTAATATTTTTGTGGAAACTGTGATACTTTTTTTCAGGATTCTTTAATGAATAAGCATTTAAAGAATCTTTTGTAAAATTATAAACATATTTACTGTCACTTTTGATCAATTTAATGCATCCTTGCTGAATTTTTTTTTTTTTTTTTTACGTAAAGTTTGGAAAGTTAAAGGGATAGTTCGCCCAAAAATGATATTTAGCCCATGATTTACTCACCCTCAAGCCGTTCGAGATGTATATGTCAATCTTTTTTCAGACGAACACATTTTCAGTTATTTTAGATAATGTCTTAGATCTTTCAGTGGTTAGAATGTGAAGCAATGGGGTCCAGCTCGTTGAAGTCCGCAAATGAGCATGCATCCTTCACAAAAGTAATCCATCCGGCTCCAGGGGGATAAACGAAGGCCTTCCGAGGGTAATCCGTGCGGTTTTGTCCTAAAAATATACATATTTAAAACTTTATAAACGAAAATAACTGGCTTCCGGTCGCGGTCGACGCGCGTTCACGGCGATGGATGCTGGCATATGACGTAGAACGTAGCGTAGGAAGCGTCGTGACGTAGAACGAACGTAGAGTTTTGTTTTGCTCTGCTCTCTGGCTGCGCTGTCACGTTCGTTCTACGTCACGACGCTTCCATCTCCATGAACGCGCGCCGACCGCCACCGGAAGCCAGTTATTTTCGTTTATAAAGTTTTAAATATGTATATTTTTACGACAAAACCGCACGGATTACCCTCAGAAGGCCTTCGTTTATCCCCCTGGAGCCGGATGGATTACTTTTGTGAAGGATGCATGCTCATTTGCGGACTTCAACGAGCTGGACCCCATTGCTTCACATTCTAACCACTGAAAGATCTAAGACATTATCTAAAATAACTGAAAATGTGTTCGTCTGAAAAAAGATTGACATATGCATCTCGAACGACTTGAGGGTGAGTAAATCATGGGCTAAATATCATTTTTGGGCGAACTATCCCTTTAATATATCATAATAAGAATAATTATATTATATATGTATATTTTCTACTTTAATCATAAAAGTTCTTAAATACACACTTCTTGTAGTTTCTAATAAAAAAACCTGTAATATTAAAAATATTTAGAGTTGTTTGGTTTTGTTCATAACTAAACCCCTATGGTGAAAACGAATGGGAAAAATACACTCAGAACGAACAAAGGCTGCTGAAAAAGTAGCCGCTAACTGTCGGACTCTATTGGCGAGTTAATTTCAAGTTCTGAGGAAAAGCAGTGCTTTGTTTCACGTTGCATTGATAATCAACATTGTAACAGTCAGAGCCATGATTTATGAGTCCCGCAGAGTTGACCAGCAACTTCATCCTCTACAGAGAGGATGCAAGAATTGATTAGGCTAAGTGTTCACTCATTACAACTGAGAGCTGTTGTAAAGTGTGCGGTTGGAGAGGAAAGGTGGAGTTTTGGAGCTTTTTGAGGCGATTGAAGTGTCGAGAAGACCATGCGTATATCGTCCTAAAGAGTGCTGCTGAGGACCTCCGACACTTGTTCATTCGTTAGCTCATCCGAATCCATGTCCTGAGCTTCCGCTGTGGTGCGGTACCCCGATCCGGTCTCTCCGGTGGTCGCTCCTCTCGATCCCGTCTCCTCCTCCTCCCAATGTGGGGCATCTCTGCAGGGTGACGTCTTGCTGCAAGACTCCACAAAGATCCTGTGAACGTTGGGCTTAGACTCCCTGTAGGTCGCCCTGTACTCATCCAAACTGTAGGAGGTAGTGGGAGAGTGCGGTATAGAGAGCGGCGTCTCCAGCGGCAGGTCAGTTTCGCTCTGTTTGGTGTAGATCCCTTCGGATAGCGAGGGAGTGTGGCTCTCGCTCTGTATGCGCAGCCAACGGTGCGGCCCGCCAAAATAACTCCTCTGAGGGTGGCTTTTGGACAGCATCTTACGTTTCGTCGGTGGATCGGCCAGGAACTTGCAGCGGGATGGCTTGTCTGTGTTTTTCACGGAATAAGAGGAAAGCGACAGGTCCTCCATATCCTTGGTGCAGGATTCGGTCTCCAGGATGGACTTTGAGCAAGCGCTGTACTTGAGATCGTGCATCTGAAGCACATCGGGCGCGCTTCCGCTGAGGATGTGCACGGCCTGATGGGAGAGATCTTGGGCCGAGGAGTAAACTAAGTCCAGGTCACGAGGGCTCAGAGCGTCACTGGAGTCATAGTCACTGTCTGTGGGGAGAAAGACCTCCGAGCAGCCCTCTTCATCTGATCCCGGTTGGGACTCTGCAAACAAATGTGGGTTGATAATGATTATGGAAAGCGTATGGGGAATCAGACAAGCAAAAATACATTTTAATAATAAATTAAACATTTTAAAAGGATACTTCTGCTGAAATAGTCGATATAGACTACCATTCAAAATTTTGGGGTCGTTTTCAAAATTTCAATTCAAAATTTCAATTCAATTGAAAAATCCAAAAAAAAAAGAAATTTTTGAAAGAAGTCTCTTGTACTACCAAGGCTGCATTTATTTGATGAACTACAGTAAAACTAGTAATATGTGACCCTGGATCACAAAACCAGTCACAAGTCGCGCAGATATATTTGTGGCAATAGCCAACAAAGTGTATGGGTCTTTATTATCGATTTTTCTTTTATGGCAAAAATCATTAGGATATTAAATAAAGATCATGTTCCATGAAGATAATTACTACCGTAAATATATAAAACATTTATTTTTGTGAGTGAATGCAGCACAATCGCGAATAGAAATGGACAACTTTAAAGGCCATTTTCTCAATGTTTCGATTTTTTTTGCACCCTCAAATTCCAGATTTTCAAATAGTTGTATCTCGGCAAAATATTGTCCTATCCTAACAAACCATACATCAATGTTCTTTTTATTCTGCTTTCAGATGATGTATAAAACTAAATTTCAAAAAATGTACCCATGTGACTGGTTTTGTGGTCTAGGGTCACATAATTATTGTAAAACATTATTTCAATTTAAAATAACTGTTTTTTTAATTTAATATATTTTAAAATGTAATTTATTCCTGTGATAGTAAAGCTGACTTTTTTTGTGGCCAGTGTCATATGATCCCTCATAAATCATTCTAATATGCTCATTTGGTGCTCAAGAAACTTCTATTATTATCAGTCCTAAAAATAGTTTTTCTCATTAATATTTTTTGTGGAAACTTTATTCAGGATTTTTCAATAGAACAGAATTTATTTGTAAGTTATTAAAAGCCTTTACTGCCACATTTGATCAATTTAATGCATACTTGCTGAAAACTAGTATTAATTTCTTTCAAAAAGCAACAAAACATTCTTATATTAAGCTACTGTATATTTATTATATAGATACAATTAATGTGACATCACATATACTGTTAAACATTATATAATGTAATAATGTTTGTTAAATTTAAGTGATATCTATGGTTTAAAGTAAAGAAATATACATAGGTTCTTTCTGAAAAATCAACAAAAATAATTATAATTTTATGTAGCATGTTGCTGAGTTCACATCCCATACACATAATGCAATGATCAAAAATCCTGAGAAATGTGGCATAATAAAAGTTAGAAAATAAAAGTAAAAACACCCAGCAGACATGCATTGTGCATATTTATTGCACACATTTGACCACATAAAGTAATAATATTTTAATTGACTTCTGCTTTTAATTGTACAAATTTAATTACAAGGCATATTTTATCAGTATTGCATGGTTTCTTTAGTCACACGCTGAGACACTGTAAAGACTGAAAATCATGAAATCACCTAAACTTGGCCTTAAATGATTTCTGTGAATTATCATAATTCACCAATACTTAGTTTGTTCTTACACAGACTGAAATCTAAAAGACTCTAAATGTCCAACAATCACAGTGTGACAGTCACTCAAGTGCCTCCCATGAGTGCTTGTAAACTGCAATTTCATAAATGTCTTGAAAATTGGTGTCTTTTGTCAAAAATAAATTGTCAAATCTTCCTTTTGTGCCGACCTGTAATGTCCTACAAACTACATGGCATCTCAAAGCTTTCAATATTGAAGAGTTGCATCAGAATCACTGATTTATTTCCTGGAAAATGTATTCAAAAGACTGTCAACAAATGCAACAATCCCACTACTTACATGTGCAAACTCATTGCAAATACAATACATATTTGAATGTGACACAAACATGCAGTCAAGCACGACATCTTTTTTTATACCTGGATGAATGGCAGCTATTGAAAAATAGCATTTACCAATTGTGGGCTTTCGTCTCCTCATTTCCGGAGAGGGCGAGGGAGTGGGCACGTATTCTGTGTTAGAGGACGTGGAGTCATTCTTCTGGACAGGAGGCTCCACGCTGACGTCTACGAGCCAGGTGATAGGCACCCAACCGAGAGGCTGTTTATAGCGGGCGTACTGCAGGGCATTGGTGATCCAGCGAACGTCTCGCCACATCTCGTCCAATTGCTTCACACACAAAGAAAAAAAAAACAAAGAGAGGTTGGGTGCGCTCTTATTTCATTGGCAATGCTGCCTGCATTTCAAGGTTAGCTTGAAAACTAAAGGGTGCTTTTTAAAAGTTGATTCGATAAAAATGCAAATCACAGCTTTCAGTGTGAGAAATGCGGTATTTTCCCCACATAAACGTCGCAAGAACTTTCCCCACAAACATCACAAAGCTTTTCAAAGCGCATCACACAAAAGCTTCAAAAGGAGGCCACAGAAAACGCGCTGTGAAGTCTTGAAGGGGCATGACCGTGACTAATGTCATAATTTATTTTGTGTCATCTTCCTCTGTTCACCGATCACAGCACGTCAGAGCCGAATTGTACATATTGCTCCTATTTAGTGTGCAGAAGCGAAATGAGAGGTAAAATGTGTTTTCAATCAGAGCTGTTAACCTCCACGCAGTGAATCTTCACAACTACCACTTTCATATTTTCCATCCTTGAGACGTACTATAGCAATTGTATTTACAAGGAGCTTATTTCAAATTGGAAGGAAAAAGGCTGAGCAAAAATGCAGCAGAGTAGACGAAAAAAAAAAAAAATTGCAATCTGAGCTCTTTCTAGCAAATGCCATGAGAGATCCAGCTTATGGGAATGAGCCTTGACACCACAGGATGACTCCTTTGGAAAATATGCCGGGCTTCTAACGACAAAGAGGGGACTCCAGTATGACAAGGGCAATAATATGTGTCTATCGAAATAGACTACTTCAACTAATAAATGTTTGGCTGATGCTGTTGGCTGGGAAATATTGAAACAAATTAGGGGAAAATAAGAATAAATAAGCAGTGTGGCTTATTTCACACCCAGTGCTCTATTATACCGGCTCTCAATCCAAAAATGAATCACTGGTCTGTTCTGATAGGGTCGTCGGCAGCAGGGAAAAATAATGTTACAAGGAAATTATAAAATGCAACTGACCATATAATCATGCATATTTAGGATAGCAAAATGAATAGGCCTGGCCATTAAAAGGGATGAGAAAACGATTCTCATTTTTATATGAGTCAAAAGCTGTGCAATCAAACTCAAAAGTATTTTGATGCAAAATATTTGGCAAAAAATATTACAATATTAGATAGATCCAACACATACAGGCTGCTTGAAAGCCCTTCACCCTGGTAAAGTTTAAACAAAAAAACACAAAGTAGAAGAAAACACGACTCAAACCACATTAAATACAGATTTAGTTTCAAGGAGAGATTTCAAGGGCATTTTTTGTTCACTTGATACACAACTTTGGGTTTAACACTTAGGCCAGAATTAACAATAAAGCCAGAAATAGACCTTAGTTCAACTGGGACATTTATGTAGCTTTTATAAACGTGCCTTAAAAAACATTACTGGTGTGCATCTTAAAGGCACACTATGCAGTTTCCGTTTTTCTCAAACAGCGACCCCTAGAGTCGCTGTGGAGTACTTGTATTTAACGTTACTGTCGTAAATACCACTCATGCAGAGCTCTTCCGACCGCGCTTTCTTCATTGACTCTGCCATGATTCACATCTGAAATGCGTGCTAGTGTCTTCCATAGAGGCTGCTTCATATGTTGTTGATGTATGTGACGTCGTGCCGTAAAGCTAGTCGTGATTTTCGCAAGATTTGTTGGGGCGCCACCTCTCAAACCTGCATTGCTGGGGCGTCGCCTTACTACGAGTTCGTTTACCATCGAAACGATTTCGAAGCTGTAATATTAAGGTACAAATCTTGAATAGTGTGCCTTTAAGACACAATGGCACTGACATATTTTAAGATCTCAAACATGCATTTTAATCTGGGACCAGGGGTTACTGTCCACTGCAAAATCTTGGTCTTGAACTAAAACCAGCTGAGAACTTTAACAGCCAAAAGGTTGCAAAATATCTGTGAGTATTATCAGATGAACTAGAGCTTACGTACTCGCATCAAAGCAGCAAAGCCGAGTTAAAGCCAAACACTTGAGCCTACGAAGTAAATTCGAGCGTCACGCAAGCTCCATCTCAATGCCACATCTCGCCGCATGCATCTGAAACGCGCGTTTCGCGGTCTGTCCGTTAGCTCTTTGACAGGACCTCACAGCGATATAAACCTGCTCTCTCACACGAAAGCACTTTCCAGAGCCGTGCCACTTTGACAGACGTGGCCCTTTCTCGTTTGCCGCCTTCTGGAACATTAAGGTTTTCACGCTAATTGATGCCACATTGCTCAGCCACACACACAGTCATGCAGTCACACTCATTGATCGGTATTATTTTTTCCCCTCGTCGCTCTTAGGCGCTGTGTAATCTGTGGTCAGTGTGCCGCTTTTTTCCAGTGCCTCTTGGACCTGACATCACACAAACACTTGTGGTTTTGTGGTCAATCTCAATTAATAGTCCAGACCGGGGTGGCGGAGAGGGATTATTTCAGACCGGCACACTTAACACACGCCTCCCTTTCAAGTCGGATTGTGAGAGAGTCTGCTGAGCTGTTATTGAAATTTCGACACAAGAAAAACAACTTGTTTTACAGTTTATACGTCTAGTAGTTATGCTTTATGACATCAATAAACTATCCTAATTGGATTATTAGTTTAAATTGTTTTTGTAGTTTGATGTTTCCAACACTCCCAAGCGGTTGGGAATAAACATGATTCTCAGGACTGAAACATGCATGACGTATTGCTAAAAGTTGTAATTGTACAACACAAACGTGGCTAATAAAAAGGAATGAAGCAGCAAAGAATGATTTCAGGTAGCGTACAAACACTAAATGGCAAAAAAACACCATAGCACTATCTTAAACACCTGTTTGCAAAATTGTTCTGGCCCATTAAGTCATTGCGAGCACTGACAAAATGCGGAATCTGAATCCCTGAAATTACCACATACAACACCATTCAAAAGTTTGTGTTCAGTAAAATCCTTAAAAATATTAAGCAGCATAGCTGGTTTTAACATTGATAATAATAAGAAATGTTACTTGTGCCCCGAATCAGCATATTAGAATGATTTCAGTAATGATGCTGAAAATTTTGCTTTGATGCAGGAATAAATTACATTTTAAAAATATATTAAAACAGAACACAGGTAAGTTTAAATTTTAATAATTTCCCATTTTCACAGTTGTACTGTTTTTACTGTAGTGTATTTCTTGTTTCTTTCTTCGAGGTGATTTTTCAGTGACTGGTGAATAAGTGAAAGAATAGTATTTTCGGTAAAAGCCCAATGTTCTCAAAGACCAAAAACACTGTTAGCTTGGCAATGGATGAAGATGCAAAATGCCTGCAGAGCAACAAATTATTTAAATTGAGAGGAAATCGATTTGTTGTAATGGATTCGCAAATGGAGATTCACAATGGAGATTCACTAGCAAATTAGTCCTGTACTAACATTATAGCTCCAAGAGGTACATCAAACTGTACTAAACACAAAATAATACAGATAATATAAAATAGCTATTTGAGATGCAGCTTATAAAAAGCTTAAAGTGAAGAAATAAGCAGAAAACAGAAAGCTTGCATAAGTATATACTTAAACATCCCCCCCCAAAAGATAGTAATATTTTTAAAAGAATTTGATTATGGTGACAAATATTTTTTTTAGTTATATTTATGAGCCCATGCCTTTATACACTAAAGGCTTCTACTATACAGCTACTACAAAAAACATATATTTTTGTAAAAATAAATAAAAAGAAACTACAATAAGTTTGTTTGAAAATTGTGTTGCTCCATCAATATTTAATTTAACACTGAATAATGTTATGTAAAAATATATTATAATTTATAAAGATGACTCTTGTTTTCATATATACTTTGGGACAAGCAAGAAAAAAGAAAAGAGCAAGTATATTCTTCAATTTCATCCCAAAAGATACTGCTATATCAAAAGAATTTACAGATGGTGAATTTTTATATATATATATATTTTTTTTATTATTATATATTTTTTTAATTATATATTTTATGTTATTATATTATATATATATATATATATATTTTTTTTTTATTATATCATATTACATTTAATGCTGAATAATATTGTTTAAAAATATATTTTATAAAACAAAAAGTACCAGAACAAACATTTACTTAAACGTCAATCAAAACTATTCTGCTATATCAAAAGCATTTGCACAAGGTGAACAATTATTTTATTGTTTAAATTATATTTATGTGTCTAGGCCTTTAAACTGGACTTTATAATTTTTGTTAAAAAAATATAAAAAAATACAAATAATAATAAAAGGACACTTGTTTTTTTTTTTATTGCGCTGATATTCAATATAATACTAAATTATATTATGTAAAAATGTATTATAACTTACAAAGATAAATCTTCCTCATATACATATCTTTTTTTTTTTTTTTTTATCAAAATCACATGATCCTTCACAGAGGGGCACCCTCTGCCCCATACCTGAATGTAGTCCAATATGTGCTGTTGTCTCTGTTTGGCTGTGGACACCTCTGAGTCAGTGATGGCCTCTCTAAAAGCCTGCTGGGTGATTAGAGCGTCCAGGTCCAGCACCGAGGACAGCCGGCAATAAAGACTGATAAATTTCTCCTTATATGAGTAGAAGTGAACTGCACAGGGAGACAAAATAAAAACAATAATACTGTAGTTAGTAATAGACACTGTCTTATATGGGCAACAGTAGTGAGACGTTATTGCATTTCTGAAATTGACTTCCCAGGGTGGTGTGCTGTGTGAAATCGAGACCCTAGGAAGGTTATCATTAATGTCCCAAAAACACTGACGAATCTTTTTAAAAGACGCTTTTGTAATGGAAATCTGTGGGAGGTTTACAAGTGTATGGTGTTTGGGCTGAAACTACCTCACAGTATAACGTTTAAAAAGTTGTTTGAAACTCTCCCCACAACAGCAGCTGAATAAGCTACTAAGTGTTCTAACTGGCACGGCTGCTAAGAATACAAGCACACGATTTGCCTTCTCGTCTGAAAACAAACCCTGCTATTTCAATGAAAATGATCTGCCATTCTTTAAAACACATTTTATTGGATTATAATATTGATTACTTGTTTAACCTTTCCTTATTTTACACAGTCTGGGCTCAGCGAGGGGGGTGGGTGGCTGTTTGGCTAGCCGTGGTGCGCACCGCCACCCCACTGGTGTCTGCATATGTGTGTGTGTGTGTCTGCTTGATTTACTAGAGGTCCTAAGGGAGTGTGACTGGGGGCAGAGGGGGGAGGAATCTGTGGATTTTTATAAGGCCAACTGAGCTAATATTGTAGGGGTTGAAACAGAAGCCAGTGTACCGAGCTCAAACATTTGAAGAGGGAGGTTGAGGAACCCCGAGTGTGGTGTGTAGGGGTTGGTCTGTCCCGGGGCAGAGCAAACGTCGTCTGAGGCGGGCAGCAGCAGAAGAAAGGACACATTGTGACCCAGCTCCAGCACCTCGTGTGTGTAGAGACGGAAGTGCTTGGCCTGTGTGGGACACACAGACACACACACAGACTTTAACCCACGGTAAAGTAACAATGATGTTACAATGTAACAAAGGGTAACAATGTTATGCCGTAACTAAGTACAAATATCCCAAAACTATGTGTATAATTGTAAAGTAATACAGACAAAAAATAAAATAAAATAATTCTGACTAATATTGGGAGAGAATATCTATAGTATGTCTATTAGTTTATCTATCCATCTATCCACACATCCATCCATCCATTTATATTTGGTATGTCTATCTATCTATCTATCTATCTATCTATCTATCTATCTATCTATCTATCTATCCATTTATATTTGATATATCTATCTATCCATCCATCCATCCATCTATATATCTATTTAGATTTATATAAATCAAATTTAATACATTTATTACATTTTTATAAATCTATATTTGGTCCATCCATCCATCCATCCATCCATCCATCCATCCATCCATCCATCCATCCATCCATCCATCCATCCATCCATAAATGCTGCTACAGATCCCAAAGTATTCAAACTACCCAAGGTTTATATAAGCTTCAAATGTAATGCTCTCTTTTCAAACAGCCCCTGTTTTCAAATTAAACGTCCAAAAAATACTATTTAAGCTATTTTAATCATTTTAAAATGAAAGTATATTAACAAACTTTAGTTTTTTAATTATTGTGAAGCTTAACACCCAGTTACCACAGAGTTGTCCTGTAGACTGCAGTACCTGGTGGAGAGGTAGATTGATATGGTGCAGCAGACTCTTAATGGCCGTCTGGAGCTCAGAGAAGAGGAGGCAGTCTGTAGCCTGATCTGCTCTTTCCACCTCCACAGGGCCAGACAGTGACTGCAGCCATTCCCACTCATCCCTGGGTGGGAAGAGACAGCGTTCAGTCAACATACACAACTCTATATAACGGTTTCCAGAAGTGCCATCGACAGAGTGGTTTCCAAAGGCTAGTGGGATGGCATGTTAGGTCTAACATTGAGAGTTAGATTTGGTGAGATGTTTTCGACCAACCACTAAATACCCTTCTTTTTAATCTGAAGATTCTACACTAAGATAAGCTAAGTTGTTAAATGACCAATAATAATAGAAAAGTGACAACTCTTATGTATTTTTGAAATTGTGATAATTTTGGCAAATAGATTTTTACAATGAGGTCAAATTCATTTAACTTTCTCTAAATTTCACAAAAACTGTAAGAAGATGAAAAGCATCAGCTTATGGTACGCGGGTAAGATGACGGGGCAAAATAGAGCATTTTGGTTTTAGTCTCAAGGACACCCTCAAGGCTAGTGTCTAGGGGGTAGTAGGATGGTGGAAAAAAGGAGAATTTCTTTGCTCCAGAGGTTTTCCTCGAGCCGTGAGTAGGCATCATCCTGTGTGAACCTCCCACTGACTTCCACAGTCCGGCCCCGTAGTAAATTTAGTTTTACTACCACACAGAGCTGCAGGATAATACTCTCCCTGTCTCTAGCTACCTACCAAGGTCAACACCATGACCCGAGATGAAAATAAATAAATAGCTCCTTTACCGAACAAAAACAAATAGCAGTTTTGTTTTGACTGTAAAAAATGGTGGTGTCAAGAAACTATGTAAGCCTGTGGTGAAGGGGAGCCTGACACGGAGTTCAGGCATATTTCAATCTTCTCAGGTACACTCACTCTGGAGAGCTCGTATTTGCTTCACCAGTGCGAAATAATAGCTTGTTTCGGTGATATAAAAGGCTAAAAAAGGCATGTCTGTATCAATGACATTCATTAGATTGCATGAGAGGCTTTCATAATGAGTCAAGATGTATGTATATTTGCTGGTATTTTAGGTAAAATCGATAGATTAATAAAAAAGAAGAAAATCATTATACGCTTTTATTACAGGCTTTGAATACATGCTTTAATAATGCCGTCTCTGCTCAACGCTTTCAAGACCTAGGGTCTTTTTTCTTCAATATTTTTGAGATGAAAAAAAAAAGAGAAGACTTTAAAGATTTAAAACAAAAAGAAAAAAAGGCTCCTGAGACCTGCTGTGTGAACTGCAAAGTGCAGGATGAGTTGAGGAAAAGATATGCTAAAGCACATTCATTCACTATATTAGTATAATATTCAGAATATAAAATTTTCCCTAAAGCAGGACCAATAAACTCTCTCATTTGTTGTGTTGCATATCATGCACAAATTTGCATTTTTCAACTAAACAACCCAAATCATTTCAAAACTTTGTGGGAGTAGCTCATGACAATAGGCTTTATGTTGAAGGTCACATGAACAAACAAGAAAACAGGTCTCATCACATCCACTTGTCGGAGAAAGTGTTAACAGCAGTATGAACTAATGGCGACATCTATGGATTTTTAAGGTAATCAGCTAACCTAGCAAGTTATTTTTATTGTTGGCGGGTTACTCAATTTTAATATCCAAATATTAGTGTGACCAAAGACATTTTAATAAAACATTTTTTTAGATATCAATCTGCATATGCGATGGACATCGGTAATGCTCATCTTTGGTAGCTCCATTGAAGACATCTTGAGTAAAACAGCTCTTTATTTAACAAAACATATACAAAAGACCTGAACCGGAAGCGATGGAACCTGTTTTACAGAATAGTTTGTTGTGCATAACCCCTATAACAACAACATGAGCAATGTACATGCACTCTGAATGGGTACACTAAAGTTTAACAAACCAAAAAAGTGACATTGCATTCCGTTTAATCTGGTCCATGACCAAAAATGAGTTTGAAACCTCTGATTTACAGAGAAAAAAAGCAAATAATAGGAAATAGTTGTAAGTGTAAGTCAGTAACTAACCTTGACACATTCCAGTTGTCTCGTATCTTGGTGTGACAGAGCATGTTGGGCATACGTTGAGGAACCAGAACTTTGATCTGATCCACAGAGCTGCTGAGCTTTAGGTAACCCAGATAAAATCCAGAGGACAGCCGGTGCTGACTCCGTCTCTGATAGGCCAGAATGTCCTATAATCAAAATAACAGTTAAAATTAGATTCTTTTTCTGAAGATTTGAGATAGGCTATCATTAATGTCTGTAGGACAAGACATTGCTGTGTTCACCTGTATGGTTATGAGGAGGATGTCCAGGGCATATGGTTCCTCAGGGGTAGACAGAGACTTCCTCTGACTCTGAAGTTTGGATACCTGAATCCATTTCCCATTGAAAAAGGAATAGAAGCTGTCCACCTCTCTTACTGTCACAAGCAGCACATTCCCATGACGATCTTTAATGGGCTCATAGTGGACTCGGCCCAAGTTGTGAGTGCCCAGAAGATTCTGTTTGGAGAAGAATAGAGGAATAGACATGAAGTGAAAAGGACGTTTGTTTTCCAGAATTCTTATTTAACCCTCTGATGCTGTGTACATGGTGTCCGCTACAAAACAAATGTTAAAAATTATTTGTAATCATGTAGAGTGGGATGTTACATAGAAATCACCTTTTACTCATAATGATATATGTCTGCCCTCTTTATATGTCATTATGCTTTTGGTTTATGTCAATAGAAATTTAAAATGCCTGACAAAAAAGACAAATCACCAAGGACTTATGAATGTATCACTGGACCAATGTGTAATTCTCTCAAAATTGGAAAGAAAATTTACACTTCTGTAATAAATAAATCGGTTACGTAGGCCAAAATAATTGTTATGCAATATAAAATATGAAACACAGACACATACTCTGCTCAGAATCCTTCATAAGGGATTATCCCACTCAATTTCAATTTCAATCCCATTATAGTAATAAATTGTTAGCAAGGCTCATCACGGGCTGGCAAACCTGCAGTTGGCCCGCGGCCGTCAGCATCTTCTGTCTGGACTGCAGAGTGGAAGAGGAAGAGGTGGAGACTGCCAGGCTCTGTCTCAGCCACCGGATGTCCTCCCACATGCAGGACAGCTGCAAAATAAACACACGCACACTTGTGAAGTTGGAGGAAGCAATTTACTTAATTCCTCGACATCATTCAAAGTCTGTGCATCAATGCCAGAGTGCTTTGTTTTCAGTGATGAAACAATCCCTACTGGGCTAGTTATAGGTGTCTCAGTTGACTACTTATTTGACCATGTGGAACAGAAAGCGCAACAGACAATATGCACTCCATAATAAGGTGTTTAAACAGAAAAGTCTCTCATAGAAGGGACCATCTATGTGCCTGCCTGTTTATGTGACTGTTTAACCTTCAAACTATTTTAAACTTTGAGACAAGGTTTATCAAGCCAACATCAAAATTTTCCTTGACAAACCTTCATTTTCTACTTGCATATTAGGAGACAAGTTGTAAAATAAACATGTGGATGTGGACATGAGCGCTTAAAAAGCTGCGAGGCTCGTTTCATGAGTATAACTTTACCTCCAATCTCACCATAAAATCTAGAAGTATTTGGCCATCAAACAAAGAGCTATATTCTGCTAAGACTGTCTCTGCTTCTTGCATCACACCACTTTAGCCTTGTAATGATGGGCTAATTACAAACGCGCGGTCTAACGTCAAAAATGTGGTGACTGTTCACTTTGACAGAATATATTTAGGACGCTAAGCTGACCGCAGGCTGCATTTGGAAGAAACCAACAAAAATATTGACGCTTGTCAAAGAGATGTGTTACGAAAACATCGAAAATGTATGTTTCAGTTCAGCGTTAATAAAACGCACGTTACTTTAGTGCAGTATCTCCGTGCTGACCTCTCCACTGCTTAATGTCGCGGTTGACTGTATGTTTTTGCATACCTTGGTGAACCACAGAAAGTCCTGCATGAGGGAGCTGCTGTATGAGTCTTCCACCTCCACTATGGGGATCTGATCCTCATTAGTCACTAGCAGACTGTCCTTATGGTAAAATACTGATGCTATATAAACTCCCCTGAAAAAGAAAAAAAAGCCAAGAGAACCTATTCAGAACAAGACGAAGTCAGCATATTCAGCTATAATGTGAGTTCAATGATTCCTGGCACTTTCCAAGAATAGTGAATACTTTTTTTATTTATTTAAGTAAATAGTCAGTAACCCTTAAAGGAGAACACCGGTCAATTTTAACATTGAGCAATTTTTTTTTGTACATTTGGAGTGCTGTCAGTACAGAGAACAACGACAAAAATCGGTGTTTCCTACACCGTGTTATCCTCTTTTTAAAATTTGCACCCTGTTGACTTAAATGGGGCAAGTTTTAAACCTGCTTTTAGCCTCTTAACATCCTTGATGTGTCATTACATGTGCCCAGCCATGTGAGTGCTTCCTTCCCGAGTGAACACGGTGAATCTGACTGCAGTAGATGTGAAAGATATGAAAAAAAGTGATGTTAATTCAGCCAGCCCACATACCTGTATTTACTTCCTGTTTTCGGTCGAAGTCCACAGTAGTCGATTGTTGAGTTCACGCGCGCGATCATAGGTAACTAAGCAACGGTATGAGTTCGACAATCGACAATCTTGTAATGACACATCAAGGATGTTAAGAGGCTAAAAGCAGGTTTAAACTTGCCCCATTTAAGTCAACAGGGTGCAAATTTTAAAAAGAGGATAACACGGTGTAGGCAACACCGATTTTTGTCGTTGTTCTCTGTACTGACAGCACTCCAAATTTACAAAAAAATTAGCTCTATGTTAAAATTGACCGGAGTTCTCCTTTAACGTCTTAACTCTTAAAGCTACACTGTGTAATTTCTTAAGTTGATTCTTAGCAAAAAACACTTTGTTCTTTCAAAATAATATGTGCTCATTAATGTGTAATTACTTCTACCAACTAATCAAGTATTCTCGTAAGCGTAGAATCTGCCATTTAGAATACATACAGTACGAGCGAGTCACTCGAATGGCGGCAGCCATGTTGCGCCTCCATCTTGAAAATACATTAGCCAAAGAGGGACATACCTGGAAATTCAAGCTTCGCCTTTCGCGTTTTTACACTCAGTGACACCGTGACGAATGCGAGGGGGAGATTACTCGCGACTGCCGGCAGATTTGAAATAATACGGCCACCGTATGAGTTAAAACGCCCTCGGAATGGGAGGGGCTAGAAAGTAATATTCAGTTGGTAGTCATAAACAATTTCACTGCTAGATGGGAGAAAATCCTACACAGTGTAGCTTTAAGTGAGATTCTTAACGTTTAGATAATATTGATCATCAACCTCTAACCTCGTCAAATTAACACTACAATAAAGCAATATTATAGTACAATATTATTATTATTATAAGTTTGCTTAAGTTAACAATTAAAATGTTTTTTTTACAGTTAAATATCTCAGTTAATTATAAAGAAACTAGAATTATAAGTGCATTATAAACAGTTAATTAAACATTCAAAATATTATTTAAAAATTATTCAGTTGAGATGGTCAAGACCTCTGAGGTGCAGACCAAATCACACCATTTTAAAATACAGACATTTTATATGCGCAAAACTACTTTCATGCACATATCTACAGTAACAACACAACGATACAATAGTAACCATTTATGTCTCTAATGCTGTAATAAAACTAATGAGATACCAATGTGTAACCTGTTTGTGGAAAGTGCCACTTATTTTCTGCAATATGCTCATACTACCTTTTGAGAGTCTTGACAAATTTATTAGAGGAGTGAAAAAGGTGTTTCAGGCTCCGGGACACTGACTGCTTTCGACTTGGATTCGGCAACTTTGATGTGTCTGGGGGGGTAAAAAAAAAACCAGTAAACAAATGGAGTCAAGATAAACATACAGGTGAAAACAACAAAATACCCAGACTTGGTAGATTAACATGGGAGTCTGAAGATAGTTTGAGAACCAAACAATGGAAAAACTGTGTGAATAATCATCATGTTTATGTGCAAGTTACCCTATTGAAAGACTGTGGGTTCTTGGATTCATTCTGGCTTCCTTAAGATCAACTAGTCGTTTATAAAATCCAATGATTAATTGAGTATGAACTATGTAGTTTTGGTCATCCTTTTGGATATTCCTTACATTTCAGAATTGCTGGAAAACACTCAGAGCCTTAGGGTTTTCAACAAGACACAAACGTATCAAACATTGAAAAGAGCAAAATGAAAACCATGATGGAATAAACTTGGGGAACTTCGAAGACAGACAGCGTGAAAGAGCCTCAGGGGTGTAAGATAGGGATTGGGGGAGTCAGGCCACCGACAAACCGGTTATCTGGAACATTTCAGCTGCGTATCTCCCGCTTCAAGCACAGCCATATCAGCCCACATTTCAGCGATGCCAATCTTCAGACGTCCCTGTTTTCATGAAATTAAGCGTCACGTAATTGGCCCCCGTGTAAACAGCAGGGCAGACGGAACAATCCATTTGGCTGAGAAGCTGTTTACAACGTGAAAGTGGCCGTCAAAGCGAGCGAGTCACCGTGAGAGCAATCACGCTAGCCCTAGTCTCTGTGTCTCCATCGGAGGGGCATGAAAGGGAGGTAGGAAGGCAGATTTTCCGTTTGAAAATCACTATCAAACCCCTAAAGGAAAAATGTGTCTTACAAGTCCCATAAGGAGATTAACCCTTGGCCCCTTTGACCCTACAGTGGCGACTGTTAACAGTACGTGATTAAATGCACACACTGATTGTTTCCTGCTTGGCAAGATATCTACATAACGTAACCTCACAACCGCAATGCGTCTTACTGGAATCTCAGGACAATTACGTTCCAACTGAAAAAGAGTCAAATTTGATTACATTCATTGGAATATCTCCACCAGACTCCAAGGTTTGGATGTCAAATACAATTTTTGAATCACAACAAGTTGGAGTGAGAACAAAATTTGGAAACACATTCAATGCGTTTTAACATTTTTATGTGAAGTTCAGCGGCAGTTCCAGTCTCCGCAAATAGAGCCAGCGCTGCCATCGCACGTGTTGATAAGTTGAGCGCAGAATTCGTATTTATTTCTCCCTCAGAAGGTTAACTGGCTTTGACAAGCAGATTATAAGACATGAGTGCATTTGGCCTCCTGTGCCGCCAAACTGTCACACTAAATAAATAAAGAAATGCCTTTACATTTATGAAAGCAAAAAAAAAACAACAACAAAAAAAACGGATCACCTTTGATTAATGACTTGGCAATAAATCTGACTACCGCACAGTGAGTGCAACCATGAAATGAGGTGAGTGAGAGTTGGGGAGACGGCGAGCTCTGGTAGCATTCTTCATTTTCTAACTAATTTAGCGGGGGTCAACGGACCCTTTTCAACATACGAGAGCGAGCGGGATCATCCATAACGTTTGTGGCCAGACTTTCCAGGCCCTCGCTGACAGAAAGCGCTTACATAGCCGCGACGGAGTGCGGAGGTTTGCGTGTGAGCGATCGTGTTGTGCGTGTGGGTGTTGCTGTGTCTCATGCAGGAACACTGGGAGCTGTGTGCACGACGCACACACACACACACACACACACACACACACACACACACACACACACACACACACACACACCCCTCGGCTTGAGAGCAACCTCTCAGCTCCACATATACACATCATAAATTAAGATAACCTCTGTTTAAACGAGCTGCATTTTTTTTGCTGAGCGGTTTTTATAGTAGTGTCATTGTACCGGTGCTGATTAATTTTGCAGATTTATTTTCGAAACACCGTCGCTCCAAAAATAACCTGGGTAAATACATTGCCCCTGCCAGCATGTGTGCTTATCGGGACATATAATGCACACACATACTGAAAAAAAAAAAAAACTTTTTGTCTTTGCCTGTAATTATACATATACATATAACTATAAATATTCTTAAGTGATTATTCTTTCTCTTATTTTTGTGCATTTCATTTCTGCCCCAGCTTGTGCATTAACATTATAAACTTGGCATTGTGTACTGCAAATATTGTTGGCTCTTAAGATAAATTGTTACATTCCTCATTTAAAGGTAGGGTAGGCAATGTTTTTCATAAACACTTTTTTTTATACTGGTTGAAACTCTCTTCACATCCTGATAGCAATCAATAATAGAAGTGGTCTAAATATTAAAACATGTACATATCTTCTGTGGAAGTCTCAGGACCAAAACATTTTCGTCCAATTATTGCATCCGGTCCGTTCATACCGTCAAGAGGGCAATCTGTGACATTCTATGGAGCTGTTCACATCCTCGGAATTATGCGTTTCTATGTCAACACTGTCAATGCCGAAATGAACCTGCAGCAGTCAGGTGGTACAAGTCAGCACACTTTAAGTTGTTTACGTTCATTATAATTGTAATGTTACGTGCTTTGAGACATGAGGTAATTTGACGTAGTCTCTCGTGACGCTTTGCAGACTCTGCTCTGGCTGTGCGCGTTCATGTGTTTTGGAGGGGGCGTGGCTTTGGAGACGCTCTAGAGGAAGGGCGGGGTCTTATGATATCAAAGCTAGCTTGCTATTGCTAACCTCTCCGAAATTGCCTACCCTACCTTTAAATGAGTGGCTTTGAATAAAAGTGTCTGCCAAAAAAAAAAAAACATGTAGAAGCAATACTGCATAAACTTTTAAGACATGTTTTCATAAATTAGTTTATCTTTCTTGTATATTAAAAATATAAAGACATTTATGCTTAAAATGACTTGCCAATTGGAATATTTTAACTGGAGTTTTCAAAATACATTCTCAAAAAAAAAAAAAGTCTTTAATTATAATAATAATTTATAATTATCGTAATTATCTAATCCCACATAGAAAACTCATAGGATCAAAATCTCACTCTGCAGGTATTTACATATCAAACATGGATGATCTTTACTATTTAAAAAATATTGTGGAATATTTTTTATGGAATGTTCAACATTCAAGATATATATTTTTTATTATTATATTACACAAGTAAATGTATGTGATTTCTAGGATGTTTGGAGATTTTTACTGAAAAAACAAGGCAAACATTACGATTAAGCAAATGAGAAAAGACAGAGACAGATGGGTTATTTTTGCACAGTTTGTGTGCAGAAGTTCTTCTGTTTCTCTTGTTTTTCTGCTTTCCACATCAATAAAAACTCTCATACAGTGTTTTTCTAATAGAATCAATTCCCCTGTATAAATTCATTTGCAACGCTGGCAGCCATCGCTCTGACATCATTAGTGTTGACTTCTAAACAGATGAGGGATGCTGTTTTTTTTTTTGCTCACCCCCCTCTTGCTTGTGGCCGACTGCATAGCTGCCTAATGAAGTTGCTGTTTGTGAGTAGCGCAATACTGTCAGCACCAGGAACAGCGTTCTTCTATACCTCAGTAGCCGGCCTCTGGGATAGAGAGTGGGCTTGAGGCCAAAGCAGACTCTCTACTCTTTGCGCGACGTCCAGCCTGCCTCATTTTAAAGGTGTCTGGGCTCGAGCCCTGTGATTTACAGTGCTGCACTATATGGACGACATGTTTGACACGTAGATGTTAAAATCCAAAATGGATAAATGTATTAAAACATTATTTATTTATTTACACATACTCCACGCCTGCCTTGCTCCTCGTGTGAAGAGCGTAGGAGGGCAGGCAGCAGGAATGCTGAGAGAGAGCGTATTCATACTGCTCTGGATGGCCATACTTGAGTCAAAACACTTTGACCATGCTTCATTTCGTCACTTTAATACAGAGTTAATCTACTGGAAGAAGTGCGGTAGCCTCTCCCAAGATGAGAGGATGATGGGAAGGAGGGATTTCTGGTGAGTGGGCAGATGGGTGGAAGGGAGAGAGAAATATACGATGAGAATAATTGAGAGCATTATGAGAGACTGACATCGGAAAGACAAAACGCAATAAAGACAGCAAATAAAAGGGCACCAGCAGAGCAAAAAACAGAGATGATGAGGATGAAGTCATCTGGTTCCATTGGAACATCCTGTTCTGATTCAGGGGACATACAGCCCAATTTTAGCTAGGTATAAGGATATTTTCAAAATCAAGTAGTCAGTGCAAACTGTCTAAAAGCACACTAATGAAACCACTTATGCAAAATACATAAAGTAACAAATGTAGAAAATAAATACAAAATATAAAACTACATATTTTTTAAAAATATATATTTAATATGTGCACAAGCACTATATATATATATATATATATATATATATATATATATATACACACTCACCTAAAGGATTATTAGGAACACCTGTTCAATTTCTCATTAATGCAATTATCTAATCAACCAATCACATGGCAGTTGCTTCAATGCATTTAGGGGTGTGGTCCTGGTCAAGACAATCTCCTGAACTCCAAACTGAATGTCAGAATGGGCAGGAAAGGTGATTTAAGCAATTTTGAGCGTGGCATGGTTGTTGGTGCCAGAAGGGCCGGTCTGAGTATTTCACAATCTGCTCAGTTACTGGGATTTTCACGCACAACCATTTCTAGGGTTTACAAAGAATGGTGTGAAAAGGGAAAAACATCCAGTATGCGGCAGTCCTGTGGGCGAAAATGCCTTGTTGATGCTAGAGGTCAGAGGAGAATGGGCCGACTGATTCAAGCTGATAGAAGAGCAACTTTGACTGAAATAACCACTTGTTACAACCGAGGTATGCAGCAAAGCATTTGTGAAGCCACAACACGCACAACCTTGAGGCAGATGGGCTACAACAGCAGAAGACCCCACCGGGTACCACTCATCTCCACTACAAATAGGAAAAAGAGGCTACAATTTGCACGAGCTCACCAAAATTGGACAGTTGAAGACTGGAAAAATGTTGCCTGGTCTGATGAGTCTCGATTTCTGTTGAGACATTCAGATGGTAGAGTCAGAATTTGGCGTAAACAGAATGAGGCCTACCTGAGCATTGTTTCTGACCATGTCCATCCCTTTATGACCACCATGTACCCATCCTCTGATGGCTACTTCCAGCAGGATAATGCACCATGTCACAAAGCTCGAATCATTTCAAATTGGTTTCTTGAACATGACAATGAGTTCACTGTACTAAAATTGTGCATCCCACAAATCTCCATCAACTGCAAGATGCTATCCTATCAATATGGGCCAACATTTCTAAAGAATGCTTTCAGCACCTTGTTGAATCAATGCCACGTAGAATTAAGGCAGTTCTGAAGACGAAAGGGGGTCAAACACAGTATTAGTATGGTGTTCCTAATAATCCTTTAGGTGAGTGTATATATATATATATATATATATACGTATGTATATGTATGTATGTATATATGTGTGTATGTATGTATATATATATATATATATATATACACACACACACACATATTAGGGGTAAAATGAGACACTTAGCTCACGAGACAAGACGAAACATGAGATTGGGTTCACGACAACGAGAAGAGACTTTTGACCAGTATTTTTAAGAAAATATATGAAATATATGAAGAAACAATATTAAACCAAATATATGACTGGAAAAATTGTCTGTAGGTGCATTTTGAAATGTTTTAACTAATCTTGTAATGAATGTCATTTCAGTTCTACTTTTGAGTATGAATTATCATATGCATTGAAAGACAACAATATACAAGCACTGTAAAAGGTTTTGCCACAAACTCAACTGACTGCCTTCTATCCTGTATGATTTCATGAGTCTCTTCAGACCTTACATGAATTATGAGCTTCCAGAACTTCTGATTGAGGCTGTGTGTGGCCTCCTAATTGAACTCCTTTCCACAAATTGAACGTAGAAATAAAACCAGTAGAAATAACAAAAATAAACAATAATCAAAGTACTCTTTCAATATTCAAAGTGCAAACGGAGACCAAAACAGAGACCAGAGCTAAGAGGTGGTTATAACTACACAGCCCAGCCTAAGATAGGTTTGATATTGGGAGACAGGCTATCGTATGTAGCCTAATTTGACCGCATTGTTCAAGCCTTCAGTTTCAGATGCTCCTCTGATATGGTGCTGATTTGGTGCTCAAGTAAGTCATCAGGGAGCTTGTGTTTTACTTTAGCTTTTGAAATCACGATCACGCATACTTTGTGTATAGGAAGCAACGGTGCTGAGCACGCATTCTACAAGATAAGACATTTATCAGACGCTTAGAATCTGTTGCAAAATGATCATGGTCCTGTCAGTCATTATCTCGCCTTAGACTCATCACAAGATCCCTGGCGCACTGTGTGCGACTCTGCAGCTTGTGTTGGATGCGGAGCAGACGATTACAATAGCTTACAATTGAAGCTATCAATTGAAGCTATCACTATCCAACTGAATTCATTTTGGAGATGTTAATTATTAATTAATAATAAATTGTGGGTTGTATGCAAGGCCATAAGTCATGTAAGCAGGATGTTAATTTATGAAAAGTACCAAGGCGAAGGCGACTCACTACTGCATTTATATTGTTCTGAAAGCAGGTAGGAGGTAACTTATTTGTATGGTTTGGTACAAATTTTTGTTAAAACACAATTAAGCCTTTGGAAGCTCTGTAACAAAACTGAATTAGCTTGTGCTGTTACACAGTCTGAGCTCACACCAAAGCTATAGAGAACAAATTGTTTTATGACATTAGGAAGTCTATGGCTACAAAAAGATTTCCAAAACACTAAAAGTTCCCAGAGACACAGCTGGCAGCCTTATTCATAAGTTTAACATTTGTTGTACCAGAAAGCCTCTGAGGGTGTTGAAGAAAAAGCACAATAGCATTAAGGGGAATACAATGTTTGATCAGAGCAACTGAGAAAAACCCTCTATTTACAGTCAAAGACTTGCAAGATGACGTGATGAAAGGAGGAAAAAACATTTAAATGCAAAGCATAAGAAGAACATCTTGCCGAATGCCACTCTTGACCAAGAAGAACAAAAAAGCAAACTTGAACATGCTAAAATTCATTTGGATAGACCTGTGGAGTCCTGGAAGAATGATGTGATGTGACCAAACTTTTTGGACCCATGGATCAGTGGTATGTCTGGTGCAAAAAAGGTAAAGCTTATGAGCAGAAGAACACCATCTTCATGGTCAAACATGGAGGTGGTCCATTCTTGTTATGGTGGTGGTTTCATTTGAATAGACCTGTGGAGTTCTGGAAAAATGTTTTATGGAGTGATGTGACCAAACTGGAACTTTTTGGACCCATGGATCAGCGTTATGTCTGGTGCAAAAAAAAAAAAAAGATAAAGCTTAAGAGCAGAAGAACACCATCTTCATGGTCAAACATGGAGGTGGTCCAGACTAGTTATGGGGGTGCTTTGATGTTGCAGGACGTGGAAATCGTGACTGAATGAAGGACATTATGAATTCCTCAAAGTATCAAGCTATTTTGGCAAAAATTGTGATGCCTTCATTGCAGAGACTGAAGCTTGATGATCAATGAACTTTCCTGCAGGACAGCTATCCCAAAGTATACATCCAAATCTACTTAAGCGTGGCTAAGGGACCAGTTGTTGAATGTTCTTCAGTGGTCTGTCTTCGGATTTAAATCTCATTGAAAATATTTGGTGGAATTTGAAGAAAGCAGTGGTAATGTAAAAAACAAAGATTATCAGTGATCTGGAAGCTTTTTCAAGAGAAGAAGGGGCTAAGATTGAAGCAGAGAGGTGACAGAAGCTTCTAAGCACTTACAGGTAGCGTTTATTGAAAGTTATAAAGAATAAAAGAATCTGCACAAAATGTGACTTTTGGGGGTCGAATAATTTTGTATCCGAAATCCTTGTGGGAATTATGATTTTTTGGTCCCCATGAGGAAAACAGCTTATAAATCATTCTAAGTGTTTTGTTTTGTTTTGTTTTTAAATCTAAAAATGCAGAATGTTTCAGTGATGGGAATGTTTACGGGTAGGGTTAGTGGATAGGATATACAGTTTGTACAGTATTAAAATCCTTATGTCTATGGAATGTCCCCATAAAACATAAAAACCCAACATGTTTGTGTGTGTGTGTGTGTACCTCCACAGCAGTAGTGCTGGTGTGTGGCTCGAACCTGCTGTAACAGTCTCTCCATAGCCTCGATGTGACCTCTCCTCCTGCTCTCTCTCCCATCGCAATCCTTCCAGTCTAACATTGAGAGATATCACACAAAACTCAGTTTCAGCATTGTGACATGCTCTAGAAATTAAACGATAAAAAGCTTATATGATAATGCTGTGTATTTAGAAATAAATTTGACTAAAATCATCCACAACTACGTGAAATGTTGTTGTAAGGGCACTTGCAGAATAGCGACACATAGCCGAGAGAGGGTGCATTGTATTAAAGAGGTTATTAAAAAAAGAAGCTGTTCAAAATAGAAAGGACAGACTGAAAAATATCACCCTGACAGTTCTCTGCGTCTGTATTGGGAATAATGCCGGATTTGTTACTGATGCAAAACTAGTGACCTCTGATGACAAAGATGTTTTTTGAAAGAGGAAACTCAAGGCCAGACTCAGAGAGTATCAAAGGCGGAAGGGTGAGTGGAAATCGTGATGGTTAAACAATAGCACAGTCCTTCCTCCAAGGATGTTGGCTATATGCACTCAATACAATTTTCTCTCCTTTTAACGACATGATATGTGAATTAAAAGCAATGCTAAAAGGATCAGTATTGTTTGGAGCAGTAGTATTATAATTTTTTTTTTGTTTGGTTGTTTGGAAATGATCATTTTTTGTGCTGATTGGCAACTGTGGCTGCTTTGCAGAACTTACTGGAAGGAACAGCAGAGGGAGGTTGAGAGAGTTGTGCCGGACCCCAGCCCTTCATATTGCAGGCGGACACTTGAACATAGTACTGTCTACCCTGTAACAAACAAGAAAAACATCTTAAAAATCAAGTGTTCCCCAGGACAAGTTTTACTACACAATATCAATAAGCTGTACTACCAGTGGAGTTCTGTGGACATAACTCATAATTCACAGCAGACATGTTCACAAGTCTCGGATGCATAGTCCAAGTCAAGTATAAAGTTTAAAGTTGTGTCACAAATGACGTACTACACACTATGCACTATGTACTCTACTGCATAGAGTATGAATTTAAGAAGCAGTTTGTCATCCAGCATCAAAGTCTAATAAGGAAAGCTCATTGACTGCTTTAAGTGTCCCACATTCTACATAACTGAAATTTCATTATGAAAACACTATTTACTATTTATACTAAAACACTATTTATACTATAAAATGGCACAGAATAGTACAATTTAAGGGCATAAAAAGTTATGTCTGGAGCGGATATTTGTATTCTGGAGCGGATACACTACGTTTGATTAAACCATCAAAATATGAGTTTTTTTTTTTTGATTTTTAAAATATTTTAAATATGAGGGAAGAACAAAACGCTAAACTTGCTTAAAGGGATAGTTCACTTTGAAATAAAATTTTGGTATGTTTTAGCTTACCTCAAGGGCATCCAAGATGTAGGTGTCTTTTTTTCCGCAGAAGTTTCAATTTTGATATTTTTAGGTCAAACCGTTCTTGTCTGTCAGTCATTTCATGCAGGTCTATGGTCACTGTCTCAAAGAGCATGCACAAAGTCCAAATTAAAACAATTCCCCATCGTCCAAATTAAACAATTCCCCATCGTAAGTACACATTGATGGCCTAAGACACGAAACGAGCGGTTTGTGTGAGAAAACGAACAGTATTTATATCGTTGTTATCTCTTGAACACAGCCGCGTCCAAATGATCTGAGGGCGCGGGCGGGTATAGATATATACATAGATGTCGCCTTGGCTACTGCAGTTCATTGGAACGAAACCGTAGCCAAGCGACATCTAGTGTATACATCTATACCCGCCTGCGGGTAGATGTATACACTAGATGTATACACTAGATGTCGCCTTCGCTACTGCAGTTCATTGGAACGAAACCGTAGCCAAGGCGACATCTATGTATATATCTATACCCGCCTGCGCCCTCAGATCATTTGGACGCGGCTGTGTTCAAGAGGTAACAACGATATAAATACTGGTCGTTTTCTCACACAAACCGCTCGTTTCGTGTCTTAGGCCATCAATGTGTACTTACGATGGGGAATTGTTTAATTTGGACGATGGGGAATTGTTTTAATTTGGACTTTGTGCATGCTCTTTGAGACAGTGACCATATACCTGCATGAAATGACTGACAGACAAGAACGGTTTGACCTAAAAATATCAAAATTGAAACTACTGCGGAAAAAAAGACACCTACATCTTGGATGCCCTTGAGGTAAGCTAAAACATACCAAAATTTATTTTCAAAGTGAACTATCCCTTTAAGGTATTTATCTGACAAAATTACTTGGCAAAAAAGGCTAACTACAGCTAAAGCTTTTATTTTAGCATTCAAAAAAAGTGCATAGAAATACAAAAAGCGCACAGGAAAAAGCATACACTGACTACAACACATAATCAGTTATTTATATTTCTCTCTTGTTTTTGCCTGTGCATAATTTCTTTGTATGACAGCCTAGTAAAAAAATTATGTCCGCACAATTTAGCATATTTCATTGCTTTAATAAAACAACTGACTCCAAGCACAACTACGCAATTTGCTTACAAAATCTTAAATGGGTGAAGATGTCAATTTTCCTTGGCTGGATATCACTTTTGGCCACTACTGTATTTACAATGTATATACTTTATTGTGTTTTTTTTTTTAAATAATAATAATTGTTAAATGTATCTAAAAGAAAGTATATGAGGCTTACATACAAATATATAAAAAATATTAAAAGATAATTTCTAATTTATCCTTAATACTTTTAAAACATGTATATACTATCATGAATAGTGTATTCATCATTTACTAAAACAACAAGGTGCTTTTCAGTCTAACAAAAATATTTAGGCAAGTTTTCTTTCTGTACAGTAAATGAACAGAAAACATTTGTTAAGTGCATGATAGACTAGACATTGTGATATTCTGAGAAAACATTTTCTCCTTGTAGTCTTGAACGTGAATCAAAGTGTCTATCTCTGGTTCACAGGCTGCACAGTGATTTCAGCTTACCGTGGTGAGACCGGTAATTGTGAATTTTAGGGACTGCAGATTCTCAAGGATCAGCTCTCCGGCTAATAAAGAGAAGTCCTTCAGACAGCTCCATTCAACTGCAATGCACGTCATCACACATTATACAGAATTAAAAAGCAGAGAACATCAATAAATTGGAATCTAAAGAAACCAAATAGGACCATGATGATGTTACAGAAAAACTAAATATGACTTGATCACCTGTTTTATCTTCTATTGAAAATTATTGTGTTATTGCTTATAAAAATTATAAAAACATCCCTTCTCAACCCCTTTCATACAGTTTATTAACAAGTAGATACTGTAATGTGAGGTGTTAAATGATGACTGTGAACAAACCCTGATGTGTTTTTAAAACACTACTAATTACTGTAACTAATTCATTTAATTTAATTTAACTAATTATTTGGTCTGGGAAATTTGCAATTGTGGTGTATTTTGTGTTGTTCCTATGGATAATAACAAAATGTAATAAATAAATGAAAAAAACCTGAGAAAAATCCATAAAATAAAACACCTTTCTCAAGGTGTATGTGTATGTAATACAGACAAATGCACATTAAGTCTGCACTGACCTTTGTATTTGGTCACCACAGCTGAGTTCATGCTGGCAGGTTCCTGAAAGCTAACAGTGAGAGATGTGCTGCCGGTCACACTCAGACGCACCGTCAACGGAGCCTCCGGTGGCCCTGAAAGAGCCAGGTCAAAGGTCACATAGCATCTCGCTGGCAAATAATACATTTAACATATGGGGCATATACTGTTGATAATTAAATAAAAAAGTGTAAATTGCGCTAACATCAAAAGCTTTGTTTGAGCATCTCAACCATCCCGACTCAGCAACACCAGCTCAATCAATGGCATGTTTTTGGGGAGGTACTCTCTGAAACTATCTGAAAGTGACTTCTGTGTGAGCTGTGCTTTCATACATCGCTACACTATTGATAATAGACAACAGACCTTTTTTGCATGAAAAATTGTGTCGAAATGTAATGTGACTTCACATTCACTCAGTATTTTTGTCTTGTTTTCCAGTACAGATATCTAAACATTCATAAATCAAGATATATTTACTTAAGAAGCAAAATGGCATTAGATATTAAGTACTGTTTTCAGTATCTGCTAATAGGGTAAGAAAAACTTGTTTTCAAGAACATTCATTTTGACGTAAATTTTGTTTCTCAATTAAATTCATCTTAATCTTTATTAGAATGTCTAGATATTTGTACTGGATAACAAGACACTCAAGGTCTTGGGTTGTGTATATATTGTATATATATGTTGTATATATATTCAGGGTTTACACAAACTTAATAAACCTACAGACATGAATCTATAGCTGTCATTTGGCTGACCACTGTCCTTTTTACTTCCATTTATACGTACTTGCAGGTTTTATGTGCCTCAATATCCTTGTTAGCACCTTCATTTTGTACTTGTAACTCAAAGCACAGCACAGCTAATGTGCCCTTGTGTTTCCTGAAATCCTTTTCATAGATACCTGTGAGAGTCTCTCTGCAATCTATAAGAGCGTCTGCGGCAAAACACTGCTGATTTATCACGGCTGCCTTCACTTGAGGTTGTTTACAAAGAGAAGCCAACAAAACTCGCCTGATATAACAAGTAATCAATATGACAGGAGAGTGAGAGGGACACTATTGTGTGTGTTTGCAGCTGAAGAGTCATTTCAGGACAATCAACCTGAGATTAATATCAGTGGACCAAATAATCATAGCGCCTTGTTTGCAGAGTCTTACCATTCTAATAAAGTGAACAGGTTGGGACGATATGGGAATAGATGACCTTTCAGTTGAGATGCTGATAGATTAGACAGGACCGTTTGAAAATAAAAGGCCAGTTCAATGAGTATTTCATTGTAGCATAGCATATGAATGACTTTTTTTTTAAATGTTAGGCACTGGAAGAAACTTACGTGCATGCTCGAATCCTGTGCGCATGCGCTTGTAGAGTTTGCATCTCCACTCCCAAGCTTTGAGCTGTTTTTCCTTGTCAGATGTCTCCAGGCTGAGACTCTCTCTCATCACCTGGGTGGACAGTTCGCTGGCTCTCCTTTGGGCTTCCTGCACCAGCGCTGAGAGATGGGCATCTCTGCTTTCCAAACTGACAACTGAAACACAACACAGAGAGGTCTGTTAATGAGACTTTTCATTTATTCCGATCAGTGTGATTTTATTTATTTTTTTAGCTAGTGGATAACCTTGCATTTCAGTTTAAAGGTGAGGTGTAAAGTCACAATGTCTTATTTCAAACTGGTTTCGTGTAGAAAATAAAAAGGCTCTAGGTTATGAAATGAAAATTGATGACACATTCAAGTTGGAGCACAACACTGGTCGCCCCACTTTTACAGCACCCTTAGTTCTGGAAGAAATTTTTCTGTTCATTTCCACTATCATAAGTAAAAAATATTCTTCAAAAAAGAGTTGCCTTGAACCAAACCCAACAGTTCAGAGACGAATCACAACATTACAAACTTCAATTGGAAGCAAATATTTTGAAGGTTATGTACTTAAATTCATTTTTAAAGCCTTTATTCAATGAACATTTATTACTTTTATCAATGCTGAAAGCAGTTGTGTATGGAAGTAAAATAATGACAAATGTTTTTGAAAATAGGCATTGCATTAACCGTGCTTGCATTTTAATGCATTGTATTTTTAGGGCTTGCATTTGTATGGGCTGAAATTCAACATGGTTGAATATTTAAGCTGTGAATATTTCATTTCAAAACATTTCACACATATTTTCATTATTAAAAATCCTTTCAGGACTTTCAGATTTCACTTCCAAAATGTTTATTCTGTTTAAAATACAACCTATAAGATTCGACAGGAAATTTTCAGTCCATTTTATTTTGCCTTACAAATTCGCTTACACAAATTCTGTGGTTCAAATTCGACAGCAAATTCGACATTTGACATCTGGGAACGGCAGGAATAGCAGTAGATTACCGATTAATAATCTCCATAGCTGTTAGTCGACCTCACCAGCAGGAGGTGCAAACGGCTGTTGACGAAGACCCGAGCAACAGGTGAGAGAGTCATTCATTCATAAAAACGGATTTACAGAAATGGAGCAAGGGGTCAGTATGTGTGATGTTTATCAGGGCCAGTAGTAGCTATATGGAAAAGCTGATAAAGACATAAAAGCTGTGTTTACATTTAAGTCTTCACAGTTAGTTCTGCACATGAAAGCAGCTTTCTCTACCGTGAACGAGATTATAACGTTATTCCCCGATGCTGACGTACGGATCAAATGTTAAATCTGAGGCAGTAGACATATATTTCTCTAGGAGCTGTGCTTCAGAACTAGGGGTTCCCTTAATATGTCATTCTCCAGGATTCCCCTGGCATCGGGATGCTTAAAGTAGCTTAATGGACTAATAGCCTACAGTGATATAAAAGACCAAACTCGCACCTTATTGGGGATGTAGGCTATACTATATGCTACAGGCAAGCAGACTCAGAATATGAATGTAACGCGCAAAGTTTTACGCTAAGCGTAATACTGGCAGGCTTGACATTGAACGCTTGATATTTGCAAGTTAAGGGACCGTCTCTAAAGTTACATACGACATTGGTATACAGGTTTCTAACTTCAATAGCATTTTAAGAGAATGACTTAGAGTCATAAAACCAACTGTTAAGCGTTCATGTAGGTGTCAGGCATAATGCACACCTTTTATATTGTTGATATTTAACAAAATAAACAGTCAAATCATGTGTAATTATTGCTATTTTTGACTACCGCATGAGCTCATATTTATTTTAATATTCCTGCCGTTCTCAGATGTCAAATGTCGAATTTGCTGTCGAATTTGAACCACTGAATTTGTAAGAAGAAATAAAATGGATTGAAAATTGCCTGTCGAATATTATAGGTTGTATTTTAAATAGAATGAACATTTTGGAAGTGAAATCTGAAAATGGATTATTGAATTTTTAAAAATGAAAATGTGTGTGAATTTGAATTGAAATATTCACAGCTTAAATACTGAACCATGTTGAATTTCAGCCCATAAAAATGCAAGCCCTAAAAATACAATGCATTAAAATGCAAGCATGGTTAATGCAATGCTTTTTTTTTTTTTTTTTTTTTAATTCAGCACGTTTTTTTGTTTCAAAAACATTTGTCATTATTTTACTTCCATAGTTGTGCTCCTTAAAAACATTTGTGGAAACTGTGATACATTTTTATCAGGATTCTTAGATGAAAAGAAAATTCAAAAGAACAACATTTCTTTGAAAGAGAAATATTTTTTACATTTTTGAAGGGTAGTGTATCATCATTCAACAACCTCTGAATTTATGGTAGCTTTGTCTTGAAGGGTTTATATTTTATTGCTAAGAAATCTATGGAGACATTGAATGGGATTTTTAATTCGGGAAATGTAAAACTGCTCTCTATAACTGAAAAAAAAAACAAGATCAAGCACATATGACTACATCAGTTAATACTGTATGAAAAATACAGCACAGTGCGCAACTGCCTACTTTTGCTGGCCTCAAGCACATTCATCTTCAAAACTGTTTACGATCTAAACTGCACTGTGAAAAAAGACAGCAGTAACAGACTGATAAAAATGTATCTCAAACTTACATAAACCAAAAATAAAAGTCATGATTGAAATGACAGGAAGCCCATTACACTACCATTAAATCTCCAAGCTCACACTGCTTGTGTCAGCATAGCGGCAGATGAAGTCAGCCGTGTGTGGTGGAGGGGAGAGGTGTGGATGTATGTACTCGACGGTCGTCTGGAACACACAGGACTGTGTTTGGCCGTATAGATTTGTCATGGTAAAATGAATACCGCCTGACCAGTCCTACTCGTAGGCCGTGAATACAGCTGCATTTTCTTTCAGAGCCTTAGTCATAGACCATGACAGCAAAATAAACAAATAAATACATGGCTGAAGAAACCCTCTTTCACTGGCCCAGCCCGAGACCCTGGAGACGGGAGCTCTCCGGGGGAGATGATAAAGTGTGTGTTGTCAACTCGGAAAAAAGGGGGCCTAACCTAGCCGCTCTTACACGGGGGTCCACGGCGCAGTGGAAAAGGTAGCCATATTAGCAGTCTTGAGGTGCAATTTCCTGCGCTCTGAAGATTGACATCTGGCTACTATGTGTGGTTAATTGAACAGACTATAAATTAATGGGCGAGTCGGCCGATATTGCGCTGTCACACACAGTTGGCATTGTCGGGGCTCTGGGACGGCCCTAAATTTAGGCATTACGGGCCCCAGCCCTGCCCATAAACATGCTTTAACTTAAGCCTTCGTTCGGACCTCCAAACTGTCAGGCGTCTGGCTGATTGATTTACTTGGCACTTCTGGCCTGACATAAATATAATGCCTAAAGCCCAGGAGGGGAAAATACGGCAATGTTTATTTTCTGTTTGTTTACAAGGATTGGATTGTGCCACGATGAAATGTTTTGAAATTTAACTGCAGCCTGGGTACAATAAATCACTTAGTATAATTGCCCCCCGTTACATGCATCATTGGAAAAGTTAAACTATTAAATGACAAACCTTGTTAAGATTTTTCTGAGGGATGCCGTGTGCTGTCTACCCCACCCCGGCCCCGCTCCGACTGCAGTACAGTGCTCCCTGTTTGGTCTCAGTGCAATCATGAAAAAGCCGAATGTTGTCTGAGTGCTCTGGACTGGAGGGACTTTTTTTCTCCATGGTGTTCAAGGTAAGAAACACCTGCTCTACTGTTGCCAAAGACTCAGGGACTGAATATGCTATTGATTAATCCAAGGGCAATGGGTGCAGATATTGCATTAAAACCTGATAACCACACTCAGCTTGTCCCAAAAATAGTTTGGTATGCTTAAAAAAAATGCAAATTGCCTGAATGACGTCAATGATCATTTCATTATACAGTATGTGACACTCCACAATGTTATTTCCAAAATATTACACAACGAACGTAATATTTTAACTCATTAGTGGTTACGACAGATGTCATTAGATGTTTAAAGCAGAATTATGAGTGCTTATGGCAGCTTTCATGGAAAAGTTTATTCTAGTATTTGTACCTAAAGGCGATTATTACTTGAGCCCCTAAAGCAAAGTGTCAAACACTCACACTGGCTCTGTCTGTTTATCGTCAGCTTCATTCTAAACAGCTTGTCCAATTACAGAGCATCTGCTTTTGGTTGCCACAGCTAAACAGAAGGGAGTGACGCAAGAAAAACCTTTTGATGGTGAAGTAACCACATAGAATGCACTTTTATTCCTTAGGGATGAAGATGTGATGATAAGCAAAGCACATACGTCTGAACGCGTTGTTGTCTTTGGAGCTCCATCGATTTGATTTATAAATCTTGATTTTATTCTTTAAACTTACAACAAACATTTTCTACTTTACCTCACTGAGAAGCACTACTGCTCAACCCTCATAGTTACAACGCGGACTGTTGAGCAGACGCGTCTCAAGCCTATTAGTGATCCAACGCTGGATACTCCTATAGGTTACTCCCGTGGATCACGGCTGAACGCGTCTTCTCAACACTCACTTACAAACATTTTTCGCCTATCGTGCGTCTACTCTACACCCGTACCACTAAAAAGACGGATTATATCTAAAACTTCAGTCATAAATTAGTATTAATATTGATAGCATCACTGGTAGCTTCGTTGCTAACTTACTGTCCATCTGTTAAAATGGCGAATATATCAGATGAAAGTAGTCTACCTTTTGGTGCAGGTGAGGACACATTTGAGCTGCACGCACTGCAGTCTGAGCTGGAAGCTGTTGAGAAACAGATCCACGACCTTTTATTGAGACAAGCCGAGCTGATAGACCGGCGGTTAGCTCTTGAAACATCACGCGCCGATGCACACAAATCAGAGATTAACGTTACTAACCCGCTGACTCCGACTTCGTCTACTCCGTGCGTTTCTCAACATAGGTCCCGAGCGCCGAGGTCGCGATCAGCCATGGTCTCGTTCACTCCGGCTCCAACACGCCACCACGAAGCCTGGGTGGTTCCGCAGCGGAAGACGCGAGTCAGGTCTAGACCAAGACTCTCTCCGACCCTCCCGGTTTTCGAGTTATCCACACAAAACCGCTTCTCCCCTCTTCGCGAAACAGAACGCGATGCTGTGATCATCGGCGATTCCATCATTCGGCACGTACGCGCAACGTTAGGTAAAAGTAAGGTGCACAGTCACTGCTTTCCTGGTGCTCGTGTTTCTGAAATCGCTACTCACGTTCCCGAGATTCTGAACGGTGACGAGCGCGTCGGAACTGTTGTCCTCCACGCGGGAGTGAACGACATCAGGATGCGCCAGACAGAGATTCTGAAGAAAGACTTCAGGAATCTGATCGATACGGTACGCAGCACATCGCCTGAAACAACGATCATAGTGTCAGGACCGCTTCCCACGTACCGACTAGGACATGAAAAGTTTAGCAGATTATTTGCGCTAAATGAATGGTTAATGTCATGGTGCAATGAGCAGAAACTGCTCTTTGTAAATAATTGGAATCTGTTTTGGGAGCGTCCTAGGCTTTTCCGTGCCGATGGCTTACACCCAAGCAGATTCGGAGCAGATCTTCTGTCGGATAACATCTCCAAAATGTTAAATACCTTTTGACTAGTAACCAAAAGTCCAAATCATAGTCTCTGCTGCACCAATTTAACTGATATAAATACTAGTGTAGAATATTGCATAGAAACCGTGTCTATTCCTCGTTTAGTGAGATCAAATAATCAAATAACAAATCTACTGCAGGATCTAGGAAAAATCTAATTGTTATTAAAACAGAAAATGTTGCTATTAGTAAACAAAAACAATTTCTAAAGCTAGGTCTTCTAAACATTAGATCACTCACACCTAAGGCAGTTATTGTAAATGAAATAGTCACAGATAATAGCTTCGATGTACTTTGCCTAACTGAAACCTGGCTTAAACCAAATGATTATTTCGGTCTAAATGAGTCTGCTCCTCCTGGATACTCCTATAAGCATGAGCCCCGTCTAATTGGTCGTGGCGGTGGTGTTGCGACAATTTATAGAGATATTCTCAATGTTACTCAGAAAGCGGGTTATAAGTTTATTTCGTTTGAAGTACTTGTACTAAATGTTACGCTCTTAGATGTTAGAAAAACATCCCTATTATCTCTAGCCTTGGCTACCGTATATAGACCGCCTGGGCCTTACGCTGATTTCCTAAAAGAGTTTGCAGATTTTCTCTCAGACCTATTAGTCAATGTCGATAAAGCATTAATTGTTGGAGATTTTAACATACACGTAGATAATCCAAATGATGCGTTAGGGGCTGCGTTTACAGATTTATTAAATTCATTTGGGGTCAAGCAAAACGTCACCGGACCAACTCATCGTCTTAATCATACACTCGATTTAATTATATCACATGGAACCGATCCAACCGATATAGATATTATACCGCAAAGTGATGAAGTCACTGACCATTACATGGTAACTTGCATATTACGTACTGCTGTAATATGTCATGCAGCGCCGCGTTATCAACCAGGCAGAACAATCCTTCCATCCACCATAGATAATTTCTCAAATTGCTTATCCGATCTGTCTCAGCTGCTGCCTGAACCCAAACAAACAGATGAACTAGAAGAACTAACTAGCACTATGAGCACTATTCTCTCTAGAACATTGGATGTTGTTGCACCTATTAGATTAAAAAAGGTCAGAGAGAAAATTAAAGCACCGTGGTACAACAATACCACGCATGTTCTAAAGAGAGAAACCCGTATTTTAGAGCGTAAATGGAAACAAACTAATTTAGAGGTCTTTAGAATCGCGTGGAAAGACAGTATGTCACGTTATAAAAAGGCCCTAAAAGCAGCCAGGGCTGAGCACCTCCGCAAACTAATAGAAAATAACCAAAATAATCCAAGGTTTTTATTTAACACCGTGGCTAGACTAACAAATAAACAGACATCACCCGAACAAAATATCCCATTACAGTTTAGTAGTAATGATTTTATGAAGTTCTTCACTGAGAAAATAGAAAACATCAGAACCACAATTGTAAACGTTCAATCTTCAGTTGCGCCTTATAATTCAGCCTCAATTATCACCCCGCAAGAACAATTACAGTGCTTTACAACTATAGAACAAATAGAGTTAAATAAACTTATCACTTCCTCTAAAACAACAACATGTTTATTAGATCCGATACCAACTAAACTACTGAAAGAAGTGTTACCTGTAGTGGAAGAGCCTCTCCTTAATATTATTAACTCGTCTTTATCTTTAGGTCATGTTCCAAGAACATTTAAACTGGCAGTTATAAAACCTCTCATTAAGAAACCACAATTAGATCATAATAACCTAGCAAATTATAGACCCATTTCAAATCTTCCATTTATGTCTAAAATATTAGAAAAAGTGGTGTCCGCTCAATTGTGTTCTTTCTTGCAAGAAAATGATATCTATGAGAAGTTTCAGTCTGGTTTCAGGCCGCACCATAGCACTGAAACTGCGCTCGTTAAAATCACAAATGATTTACTTTTAGCTTCTGACCAAGGCTGTATCTCAATACTAGTTTTACTTGATCTTAGTGCTGCGTTCGATACTATAGATCACACAATACTCTTAGATCGACTACAAAATTATACTGGTGTTCAAGGACAAGCATTAAGCTGGTTTAGATCATACTTATCTGACCGCTACCATTTTGTCTATTTAAATGGAGAAAAATCGATCATAACTCCAGTAAACTATGGAGTGCCGCAGGGATCTGTGTTAGGCCCTCTATTATTCTCAGTATATATGATGCCACTTGGAAATATTATAAGGAAACATGGAATTAGTTTCCATTGTTATGCTGATGACACTCAAATATATATTTCATCACGGCCAGATGAAAACGATAAATTATCCAAATTGACAGAGTGTGTTAAAGATATAAAAGATTGGATGACGCGTAATTTTCTTTTATTAAATCCAGACAAAACAGAGGTACTACTTATCGGTTCAAAAAACCGCCCACAAAACCTCTCGCAATACAACTTTAATATAGTAGGATGTCCTGTTACTTTATCCTCTACAGTAAAAGACCTGGGTGTTATACTCGATTGCAACCTGTCTTTCAAAAATCATATTTCATATGTTACAAAAACCGCCTTTTTCCACCTTAGAAACATTGCTAAGCTACGTAATATGCTATCAGTTTCTGATGCAGAAAAGTTAGTTCATGCATTCATGACCTCGAGACTAGATTACTGTAATGCTTTATTAGCCGGTTGTCCTGCATCCTCAATTAACAAGCTACAGTTAGTCCAAAATGCCGCCGCTAGAGTTCTTACTAGATCAAGAAAATATGATCATATAACACCGATTTTATCATCACTGCATTGGTTACCTATAAAGTTCCGTATTAATTACAAGGTATTGCTACTGACTTATAAAGCCCTAAACGGCTTAGCTCCAGTCTATTTAACGGATCTTCTATCGCCCTATAATCCATCGCGCTCTTTAAGATCACTAAATTCAAGGCTTTTGGTCATACCTAGGATATCCAGAACCACCAAAGGAGGGAGAGCATTTTCACATTTAGCTCCAAAACTCTGGAATAGCCTTCCTGATACTGTTCGTTGCTCAGACTCGCTCTCCCAGTTTAAAACTAGATTAAAGTCGCATCTCTTCAGCCAGGCATTCATATAATATTTTTAATCTTACAGTCCAAATTACAATCCGGCCTCTAGTTAATAAACGCCAGAGGAGAACTGGCCCCCGACTGAGCCTGGGTTCTCCCAAGGTTTTTTTTTCTCCATTGGGTCACCTGATGGAGTTTTAGGACACTATTAGGTCACTTGATGGAGTTTTTCGGTTCCTTGCCACTGTTGCCTTTGGCTTGCTCAGTTGGGGATATTCTGGATATCTAATTTGATTTTATCAATAAATTCCACTAGAAACAAACCTTGTTGTATTATTTTAATTTAATACTGTGAAGCTGCTTTGATACAATCTGTATTGTGAAAAGCGCTATACAAATATACTTGACTTGACTTGACTTGACATATAAGTAACTCAAGTCAAAAGAAGCAGCAAAATGTCAATAGCAACCATAGTTTCAGCCAAAATACCACAATTACAGTTACTGCTACAACTGTAAAATCAATATTGTGAAATAAATGTTTCTGTGAAATGGTGTTAAAAAAAAAAGAAAAAAAAAAAGTACAACAAACATTTTGTCACATAAATAATAAAACAAAAATATATGTAAGGAATAAGTGATGAAATCATGTCAATAATGAAGTCAATTATTCCGCTTATACTATGGTTATCACAACTCAAGATATTGTTCAGATGTTGTATTTCAAGACATTTATCTGTTTTTTTGTCCGTTTTGTTAAAACGCTTTTGTGAGTGGGACTAATTTCTTCCGCATCTTAACCCACGCCTCCATTGCTAATTACAAAACGTAATTTTAGAGCTAATAACAGAGGCGTGAGCCATTGATGGCAGACTAATGCAGAGCGAGAGAGAGAGAGAGAGATATATTAAGCATGTGTGAATTACCTGAGTTAGTATGCGTCTCTCAACAGTGTTCGACAGTAGCGTCTCTACTAATAGCGAAACTAAGTTTATCTGCTTCAAGAACAAAGCCATTATTACCAGTGAGAAATATCATGTAGCTATTAAGTTGCTAAACTATTTTTCTGATTAAATGGTCAGAGCAGCGCTGACAACACAGCGCTGAGAGAGAGAGATAATGGAAAAATAAGTGGCAAAAAACATGGAAATAATTTGTCATTTTTATCCTATTGTTGTTGTATCTTATTGCTTTTAGGACCTTTGAAATAACTGAAATCATTTGGCAAAGTGATATGGACATGTAATGCGGTCAAGACCTGCCTGGAAGTACTTTAGCTGTCCACTTCCCTGAAAATAATTGTACACCTTAGAACGTTCGTCAACCAATCAGATTCAAGCATTCAACAGCCCTGTAGTATAAAATTATATGAACTGAATTGTACATTATTAATGTTACGTAACGTGGTATATGGAAACTCTCACGACAAGGAATAGTTCCAGGAGACAGACTTTAATCAAAAATTCCCAGGAAACAGGATAAACGCAGGAGAAAACCACACTACTACAAACGAGAAAGGACAGAGACTAAGGGCTTATAAGCTTGGACCAAAAGAAGTGAACTAATGAGTTTTAACTGGACAACAGGTGAATTGAATAAGGCTAACAAGGAAACAAACTAGAAACTAGGTCAAAGGACAAGACAAAAACAAAGCATACTTGTTACAGTACGCCCCCTCTTGAAAGGGCGCGTCCTCGCGCCATACAACACAGTCCAACTGAGGAGGGAGGAGGGAGGAGGGAGGAGGGAGGAGGGAGGGCGGGGGCTCTGGAGGAGGGTGAAGAACTGAAGAAAAACAAAAAGAGTCCAGAATAAACAACTTAGTCCAAGGAGGAGTGGATGGTGTGAGGAGCCATGGGGAAGCCAGGAGCAGGATGAGCTAGATGTTTAGCCAGGGACCAGCCAAGACGAGTCGAAGGCAGGAGGAGCCATGGTGGAGATGACTTGATGGAATGCATCCTGGGGACGGCCGACGGAGATGCAGCCACCGATGGAGACCCAGGTGAAGACGATAAGCCGGAGAGCCCACACAAAGCCGGTTGCACTGGAGGTGGAAACGCGGCGACGAGCGCCTGAGGTACAACCGGTGAACCAGAGGACAGAGGCAGAGCCAGGGGGAAGGCGCAGCCAGACGGAGCAGAAGGTGCAGGAGGGCGATGTCTGACCAAGGCGTAGCCGGAGGGACGAGGGAGCCCGGTGCAGCCGCATGGCCAATGGTTTCCGGTGGAGCTGAGAGAGGCTGAGGTTGAGCCGATGTGTCGACAGGCCGCGGTGGGCACAGAGGCTGGAGGCGGAGCCTGGGGATCCTCTGGGCCGGGTGGAGCTAGTAGCCTGAAGCACTAAAGCAGAACACCACAAGATGTTGAAGGAGATGCAGAGGGGCTGAAGGATACGAGCAGAGGTGGGACAGAGGAACTGGCTGTTTAAGGAGGTGGGAGAGGGAGGTTAGGCGGGCATTCAGAATAAACAGGGGGCGGTGGAGATATAGGGCACGTTGCACATGCAGGAGATACAGGGACATTAGGTTTTACCTCCCCATACCAGCACATTAAATCCTCCTCGAAACTGATTCTAACCATAACATCCACTGGGATGGGGTTTTGGGCGGGGCTTCCCTCCAAGCCATCAATCTCCACTAATACTCCACTAATACTATGCATGATGTTGCCAGTTCACGGACCTGGTCAGACACTGTTTGTGGTACGGCCTCCGGGGCGATGACCCCTTCCGACCTCATCTCTGGTTCGGGCTCGTACATTGTGGCAGGCCGGTCCCCACAGTCTGCGGTGAGCACTAACGTCTCCGTTCAGTCGCTCGCTGGTGGTGGATGGCTGGTCTCTGGCTGTGTGTTCGGAGTGGGGCTGGTAACGTTGTCATCCTCAGCGGGGCCAACGGTGTAAGCTGAACCGCAGTTCACCAACACCCATTCGATGAACTTGGCAAATGATCCTAGAGGACCCACACCGGGCAGGCGAGCCTTTGTGCGCTAGTTCAAACTGGTCAAATAGAAAGCGCACAGGAAGCAGTCTGGAATCCACATGTGTGGCCTCGAGGCTCCAAGCAAAGCAGCAGCACAGCAGGTGAATCCATGTTGATCGGTTCAGTCCATTCTGTTACGTAACGTGGTATATAAAAACTCTCAAGACGAAGAATAATTCCAGGAGACAGATTTGAATCACAAATACTCAGGAAACAGGATAAACCCAGGAGAAAACCACACTACTACAAACGAGAACTTAAGAGACTAAAGGAGAACTGAGGGCTTATAAGCATGGACCAAACAAAGAGAAGTAATGAGTTAGTTAATTGGACAACAGGTGAACTGAATAAGGCTAACAAGGGAACAAACTAGAAAGTAGGTCAGAGGACAAGACAGACAGGCAAAACAAATCATAATCGTTACAACTAATATAGGATATATACAGTATACAAACACATTATATATACTATATATATATATATATATATACAGTGTTCAAAGTTCAAATGTTCAAAGTTAAAAAAGAGGAGGAGCTTGCACACATAATAGTAAATAGTTGAAGATTTCGTACAAAAAATAAAATTAATTAGAGACCAAAATGCAAATACAAAACCTTTTCGTCATCAGTGTCGTTTTATATTTACATATGTAGACATATAATGTTGGGACCGAACCTCAAGAATAACAAGTTATATAAATATAAATAATAAATTCTCTATAAATATTACACTAATGAAGTGCTAGCATTTTCAGATGTTTTGTTTTCATCAAAATGTGTGGTGAGGACAATACCTGCACTAACTTTGGCATTTTGGCATTTACCATGTCACATTTTTGTAAAGGACTAGATTAATTAACAGATCCAACTTGAAACTTGAAGAATCGTTTAATGCCTCCTTAATAAGGAAACACTTCAGACACAAGAAGCTATTTAGACCGAGGGAATTGGCTGTTTAAAGCTTGTCATTGGTAAATATGGATACTCACAGTGAGGGCTCTCCTTCCCTCCAGCTTTGAGCAACAGCTTGGCTATGGGAACGTTGTTGGTCATGATGGAGATGTCCAGAGGTGTCAGGCCTTCACTGTTAGGGGTGTTGAGGTCCAGTTCATCAGCTGTGTACTGAAACAGCAGGATCTGCACAGCATCCAGGTCCTGCTGTTCAACAGCCTCGAACAGAGCCTCACTGCTCTGAACGTTCTGTGAGGAGAAAGCGACAGCAAGTACTTTTACATTGTTACAAAAAAATTCCATTTCAAATAAATGCTGTTCTTTTTAACTTTCTATTCGTCAAATAATCATGAAAAACTGTATCATGGCTTCGACAAAATATTAAGCAGCACAGCTGTTTTCAACATTATTAATAATAATATGGAATGTTTCTTGAGCACCAAATCAGCATATTGCTGGCGATCTATCATTTGACACTGAATTTGCTTTTACAAATAGATTTCGAATTCTCCCGTCTGTCTCTTAGTCAATTAAACAGACTGATTAGGATACTCAAACAAAAGTTTTTTTGCAATGCACTACATAGCCGTGTTTATGGTTTTCAGGAAAATCAAGCTATGTTTCTGCATACTACTGTTAACTAAATTTTCGCCTACAATCAGCACAGACAACATAAAACGAGAGCACGGATTGTCTGTTTAACTGCTCATGGGTTTGACCTACAACCTTTCCATTACCAGCACAGATCTGTAACCAGGCATCCACCAGAGGGTGGACACAGAAATGTCTAGTTCCTTAAAGAATGCAGTAGAGGTCAAAAATTAAATGGGGATTGTTTAAGCAAATATTAGGCAAAAACAACACATTATAATAATAAGAGCTTCTCCTCTTTAGTTGTGAGTTTGATCCATGTGTGAAAACATACAGAGGGCAGCAAGGGTGAGGGATGTAATCGGGCACTTGAGTTAACAAGATGATTGCTAGATCTAGCTGTATATAATCAGTGACATTTGTGGAAGTTCTGAGAGCACGGCACGACGCTGACGGTCTCACGAGCACCCGAAATGTCATTCCACCTCAAAACACGTCATGTGTAAGGTCAAGTGAATGTTAACATCAATTTATTCTACATTATATAAATGTAAATGTCGGCTAATGTTAGCTTTTTACTTCAAAACAAATTTTAATTATTGATAATACGCATTCGGGTTCTTTAAGCTGAATGTTATTTGCAATTTTTTGATTTATTTTTTTTCATCCAAAATACTCACAGATACTTTGCGGATACGGTCGGATCGGCCAAAAAAGTAGGCATCTTCGAAGGAGGAGTGGCTTCCTTTGAACTTCTCCGAGAGGTTGCGGTAGAGACGCTTGGCAGCGCTGGGGGAGGCGGGACCCGCCCCCTTCTTATTCTGCGTCAGCTGCAGGTTCTGCATCTGTTGTGTCATAGTAATGGAGAAGTTCCTGTGGAGTCGAGAAGGGAAAGAGAACAGACAAAACACTTTTAGGTGTGATGCCTGTTGCATCAGTGTTGTTAAGAGTCTGCACTCGAAATAAATTCTTAGCATGTGTTTCGGTATGTCATTTATGACTAATATCTGAGTCAGTGGTGCTTCAGGGACAGATGGCCACTGGATAGTCATTAATGCTTCAGCTCAAGCAAAAGCTACCTGCAAAATAACTGCATACTGATGCACAGGTATTTTATTTTTAAAAGAAAAAGGCAAATATGTAACATCTAAATGAACCTTTCTGATATCTGCACTCGTTCAAAAGTTTGGGGTCAGACCCTGTACGTGTTTAAAAAAAAAAATTATTATTATTTTTCATTAAGAAAGGATGCATTAAATTGATTAAAAGTGGCAGACATTGATAATGTTACAAAATAATTTCAAATGCTGTTCTTTTGAACTTTCTATTAACCAAAGATTTCCAAAAAATGTATCACAGTTTCTACAAAAATATTAATCAGCAAAACTGTTTTCAACATTGACAAACATAAGAAATGTTTTTTGAGCAGCAAATCAGCATATTAGAATGATTTCTGAAGGATCGTGTGAAACTGAAGACTGGCTGCTATTATTAAAACAGATTATTTTAAATTGTAATAATATTTCACAGCATAAGAGACTTCACAGGCACAAATTGCATCCGTTCAAAAAAAAAAAAAAAAAAAAAAAAAAAAAAAATCTGAGAGCTTAATTTCAAGCCATTAATAGTCAACGTCAAAACTGATAGCGCTTAAACCGTTGCAGACAATTTTATTAAAAATGATAGCCAGACTGTCTCTCACTCCACATCAACATGGTCTAGTTGTCAAGGATATCCTCAATGTTCTTATAGTACAATGAAATCCTGCAGGAAATCAGTTAATTCTGAGCCAAGAATAACAATAAACCCAGACAATGAATTTATAGTAGCTGTTGAGAGTTTCCTAATTTAAAAAACACACACACCTTAAAAAAGCACAGCATAGGTAATAGTTGTTTTGATGCATCAAAAAAAGGACACAAATATTTGTGAAAGAATATTATTTAGACTGTTCTGAAGAATTTTTGATCTGAATCTGTAATCACAGACGAGTAGCACCTTCATCACTCATCAATCTCTCCATGACGTGCAAAAACAATTCATATAAATGCCTGAAAAAATATCTGTTCCATTAGTCAAAGCATCTGGCACGAGTGCACACTGTCTGAACATGCTAAGGGCATGAGTGCACAAACATTTTCTTGACATGTGAAAACAAATATGAGAACTCTTCCCTTTCAACATCTTCATTCTTCCAAAAAAGCAAACATCAAAATTGTCCCTAATTGACATTCTCCTTAAAAGCTGTGGAACCGTAGGGGATCTAATGTGGTATTTCTCATCCCAGCGGTCTATAATCCTGTCAGACATGACATTAAGGCAGTGTCCTGTTTTTTTTTTCTTCCTTGTGCACAGTTTTGAGCGTGCAAACACCCACTCATAGCACTAATAATAATGCACTCTGCAGTGCTAGAGTGAAGCCTCTGACACCAGTGAGTAATTGAGCGAGCAAAGTGAGTGGTCAAATCGGAGCGGTGCTCCAAAGTTGAGCCTTGAATCCAATTAAGCCATTAAAAAAAGGGAAAAGGCAGCTGCCACTATGACTGAGGAACACCTGTGGGAAACAGCAGGGGGGTGATGGATAATATTAGCAACACTGGAGAGGGGAATCGTACTGTGAGTACACTTGGAGTGAGTGACTGCAGACGGACGAGAGTACAGCGAGAGCGAAAGAGATGCTGAACTCACCTGTCCAGACTCTGGGAGCTCCCCGGAGAGCCTGAGAGGAGAAAGAGGGGTCTGAAATCCTTAATCAACGCAGCATCGCTCTGCCTCTGGTTGAGTCTCTGAGCCAGCCGGGAGATCCTACTCTCAGATCTGATGAGAGAAAGTCCAGTGAGATGTGGGAAAGAGTCGGTTTCAGGGCACGGGAAGAGGGAAAAGATCAAAACAGACACCCCTGCTCTGGAGTTGCCCGGAGTACCAGGTGTTCACCGGAGCGCTCCTCTTCACGCGCATCTCGCCGCGGTGTTGGCAGGCTAATGTGCGGTGAGAGGAAAGAGGAGAGGAGATGGAGGGGGGGAGGGAGAAAGAGAGAAAGGGAGGTGGAGAGAGGGGCATTCTGCAGGCGCTAGGATGAGCGACACAGACAACAAAAGCACACAGGCGTTTAAAGCGAGATTCCACTGAGCATGCCCAAAGCACACTGTGCAAGAGATGGGGATGGGGATGGGGATGGGGGGTAGAAAGACCTGTTGTTCTTTTCTCATAATCACTCCAGTTGTTTCATTCTCCCTCTTATCAGCAGAAACAGGCATCTAATCCCTCAACACAACAGTATTTTTTAAAAACAGCACAGGAGGGCTGTTTCAAAAGGTGGGCAGCGTAATTATTAAGATTATGTTTCTGCCTCTCGGTGCATTTGTTATTGAGCTCAACTAGCCACCACAGAGTTTTTCATCAGATTCTTGAAAAAAAAGAAAGATGGATCCACAGGTCATAGACCCCCACATCCAAACCGAGCCGACTACCTAGACTGCATTTAAATGTATTATAAAATCTTGAAATAATCATAGAAATATAAAAAAATGAAAAACATGAATCAGTTACAAATATAAATTATGAATATTATATTTAATATAATTAAATTATAATTCAGATCTTTACATTGGCTCCCAGTTACATTTAGGATTGATTTTAAAGTATTAATACTGGTATATAAATCACTCAATGGCCTAGGACCTCAATACATTGCAGATATGCTCACTAAATATAAACCTAACAGATCACTCAGATCATTAGCATCACATCAGCTAGAAATACCAAGGGTTCACTCTAAGCATGGTGAGTCCGCTTTTAGCTACTATACCAGACGTAGCTGGAACCACCTTCTAGAGGAGATCAGATGTGCTCCTACAGTAGTCACATTCAAATCCAGACTCCAAACACATCTGTTTATCTGTGCATTTACTGAATGAGTGCTGTCCCAATGTACGTCCGACTGATTACACTGTATTTTACTTTGCATCCTCCTTTTTATTCTAAACTGAACTCAGATGGGTGCGGTTTTTAGTGTGCGGACTGATGAGGCAGTGAACCCGAGGTTATCCCGTGAGTCAGTCCTAGAGCTCCTCCTGTCCGATTTTAGGGAAAAATCGGGTCTATTGGAGACGTCCAATAGATTTGTTTATCTCTTTTAATTTCTTTTATAACTGTTTTAATTTTGAATTCCTTTATGTAAAGCACTTTGAATTGCCATAGTGTGTGAAATGTGCTATATAAATAAACTTGCCTTGCCTTGCCTTAATATTACATTTATTAACAATATAATTATAACAGCCAGTTATATAACTATTAACAGTTATAAATGCACTTTCACTCTTAATTTCAGAAAAAGCATTAAAAAAAAGGTGATGGAAAAAGGTGAATTGCAAATGGTTGAAACATGACGGTAACGGCATTTAAAGCCACTGAATATATGCCAACATTAAACACAGCTTCAATTAAATAAATGTTACTTATAGAAATTATAAATACTTTAGTATTTAATTTCATATTGTTTAATATCAAAATTATAAAAATGTTCATTTTATTAGTAACACTTTACAATAAGGTCTCATTTGTTAACATTAATGTATTAAGTAACATGAACTAACAACGAGCAATACATTTGTTACGGTATTTAATAATCTTTGTTAATGTTAAAATCCAGCTGTTAATTGTTTGTTCATGTCAGTTGATTAACAAATACAACATTTGATTTTAATAATGAAATTAACATGAACTAAGATTAATAAATGCTGTAGAAGTATTGTTCATTCTTAGGTTATGTTAAATAAAGTAGTTAACTAATGAAACCTTATTGTAATGTGTTGCCATTTTATTTACCTCTTATATAATTATAGCATATATTTACTAAAAATACTAACAGGTAGAATGTTCCAAATCAGCCACTTATGAGGTTCCTTAAGTTCCTATGTAGGCAGCAATGAGGCAGCTCAATAGGTTTTGGAACAGAGCCAATAAACATGAATCACAAATCTGATTAAAACTTAGTTGTGGCTAGTCGAAGTCTTCATGCGCCCAGAGGGAAAAATACATAACTTAACTGGAGCATATTCAAACTAGAAGATGTCCTAGTTTCCCCTTGTTGTCTATGTTGTTATAATAATGATCAGAATGGGAAAAAAAAAATTGTTTGTCTATGTATTTGTGAAGACCCTTAAAGCAATATTGAGAATGAGTGCTCAATCACTGCATGTAATGCTTTTAATCCATTAATACTGACTTAATAGCTGGAATGCTTGACTGTGTGTTTAGTGCCCTAGTGCACAAAAGCATGTCCTGATTTTTATTGTCTCCTACGGCCAACGGAAAATTACAGTTCCATTAACTGGCGGAGGTTTTTTCAAAGTGTTTTAGAAGTAATATTACCTTTTAAAGATGAAATTTGAATTAAACTACAAAAAAAAAACCCACACAAAAAAACAAGTTTTACTGTGAGAGGATGTGCTCAATTCATTATAATTCTAGTCTACGTTTACAGTCGTGACATGGTGTGAAATAGACCCCTTGGGAGAAAGGAATATTATACTAATATGGCTTATTATCTCTCCACCTACTTGCATATTAGTGAATGCTTTAATTTCTCAGAGAATAGCTCAGACCATTTGTTTCTCATGCAAAATGGTTACTGAACACAGAAGTGCTAATGGCCATAGTTGTAGAAGTACGCTGGTGACGAATCCAATTGTTGCGGGATGTTGTTACCCAACCGTTCCAGCTGGAGATAAAGACAAGTTTGAGGAAAGAAGAGGGGATGATTCATGACCACATGGACTGAAAGCTAAGTGACAGACAAAACAGTGTAACCACACAAATGCAGTCCTGTGTTAATTCTAAGAAGAGAAAGAGACCTCAAAGAATATATGGAGATACATGTTGCATTTCATAAAGTTAAAGAAAACAGAACAAACAGAAATTCTTTCCAGGATCTTATTGAAAACATATAATATTTTTATAATTCAGTGCTTGCCAAACACAAATTACTTCCTTTTTTTACTTTTAACGAAAAAACCCCAGATATCTTTACTGTATTCACTGTAAAAAAAGAAAAGTTGACTTAACTTAAAATTATAAGGCAACTTGCTGCACAGATTTTTTGAGTTGACTCAACTAATAGAGTTTACTCAACTAGAAATGTTATAGTTGAGTCAACTCAACTATAGAGATGTTTTAGTTGAGTCAACTCAAAAAAATCTGTGCAGCAAGTTGCCTTATAATTTTAAGTTAAGTCAACTTTTCTTTTTTTACAGTGTTGTTTGTCAGCTCTGTTACTGTAAATTCTATTACATATACATAGTCAACATTATTATTCTACCTTGGTAACAGAGTTTGACAGTAACAGAATTGACCATTTTAAACTTTTTAGCCAAAAACTCAACTTGCTAGCATAAATGCTAAGAACACTAATGAAATCATGAATAAAAGACTTTTAAACAACCCACTGTGTGATCAGTGATACATTATGTTTTCCTTGTGATATTGTGGTAAAAATTTAGACGATTTACAAAATAACTATTGGTGTAAGAACTTTTTGAATTAAAATATTTTCTCAGAGAGACCACATAAACCTTTCAGTGCTTCAAATCTTATCAGTGAGGGAAAGTGGCATCATTTACTGTATCTTACATAGTTGTGGGAGATTATTCCACCAATTTAAAGGCGAAGTATAGTACGGTAACATAATTGACGCAAAATTTATGGACACACATTTTTATGACTATTTAGTGCTTTAATGAATAAAATAAATGAAATATTACCAAAAGTAAAATAAAATATTTTGATTACACAATGATACATAATAAAATAATACAGTGACTAATGATTTTCAGACCCTTTTTACAGAAAATATTATTATTGTCTGTAACATCTTGTGATCCATACAAATTATTAAAATAATTTTAAAAATATAACCATTTGAAAAAAGCTGAAAAAAATAACGACTCTGGACATCAAATGTACCGGCAATTATAGAATAACACATATGCCAACATAAAAAGTCAGCTTCAATTGATCATTATCTAACATAAAACGTGCGGCCACGGATGCTACAATTTACTGGGTTCCTCAACCTGTCTCTCAAAAACAGCTGATTCTTTTATTAGGTTGTGCTAATCGGAAACAAAAACAAAAAAAAGTTACCAAGTGCCTAGTAATGAATAACGTTAATATTTCATGCTCATTTTTAGATAAGAAATAAATTGAAATATTAATGAAATGCTGTGTCTGAAATGTCTCACTCGTTCACTATTCCCAATACATCAAATGCCACATGTGTAGTATATGAATAAATAAACAAATTAATAACCAAATTTGAACATTGATGTAAATATATGTACTCTTTTTGTAAATATATGAGAGATATATATATATATACGTCAATCTTTCTTTGAAACTATACATATTTTTGTTTACTTTTTTGTTTTATAAATGACTCAATTATACAACAAATCATTATTGGTATAAAACAGCATTATAGACTGTAGTTAATTTCCGGATGCTGTAAATAAAACAAAGATTATTGGAGTATGTTTTGCAAGAAAACACTATTTCAGTCTTAATATGAAGAGTTCAGATGCAAAAGCCTCTAAGTGCCATCTGAAATTTTCTTCTAGAATGATCCTTTTTATCAAGCTCGTATATTTAAGTTCAGTAATTTCACTTTAATGGCAATGAAAATTGCCTATTAATTGTCATTTAAGTGAAATTACAGAACTTAAATATACGAGCTTGATAAAAATGATTTTCAGATGGCACTTAGAGGCTTTTGTATCTGAACTCTTCATATACTCTGCTTTATACACACACATCACCTTAAATACCTGTAAAGCAAATAGCAATTTCAGACACACGCAGCTAAACAAATAAAACTGTTTCGCATGCAATACTCAAGTATATATGCTGAAATGACACCTGATATAGAGCACCAGGATAAGGAGTCGGCCTCTTTAAGAGGAAACTGCGTCAAAACAGTTCAAATGTAATGGCAAAAATTGTACAGAACATTTTCCATGAGGGAAGAACAAAGCTACATGTTTCCATAGCTGCAGCTTAAAAGCAAAGCTCTCATCGTCTTGCATGCGAGCAATCAGGGGACACAAGCTTAATAAGAACTGACACTAATTGTACAGCGAGACGTCCATGTCATCGGTTCCTATCAGTAAAAATCCTTGAAAGGGTATTAGGAAAAAACAATACAGCATCATTGTGGACCAACTCAGCCCATGGCTATCTCTGATAAGAAGTAAATAAATGAATTAATTAGTATTTCTTGAATGTTTACTACTTTTGTGCAGTGCTATTGCTTCCTGTGGCTTACAGGAATTCCTCCTTGCAACATTATGCTTTATAAACTCAATTTCTCATGTTTGGCAGCGTTGGGAAAAAGAAACAAATTTACAAAAGCAAGACAAATAACTCTGTCAACATGTAGTGGCTGCATTAAAAAAGGCTTAGTTTATTTCTAAAGTCAAGAGGAAGATAAAAGTAATACTAGAAAGAAACAATAAGGAAACCAGGACAGCTAGTAATAGTATATACGCACAGGTGTAGGATGACTAAAAATACAAAAGGAGGGTGTGAAAACAGGTAGAACCAGTGATATAGATGGAGGATATCAAAAGGAGATGAAACCGACACCTTTTTTCCTCTGTTTCTATTGCTTAAAGCAGAAACATCTTGATGAGCAATCATGGTATTTCACGTGAAGTTGTAGTTATCACAAAACCACTTCTAAACTCATGTCATCTCCAACCTGATCTAGTCATCTCGCATTACAGCTGCTTCCAGATAGTTCTTGACTCATGGAAAGACAAGAAACCTACTGAAGGGGGGCTGTGAGATGGGCGAGCACACAGCCAATCAGAAGACAGTAAACCAAGTCACGACGGCGTGAAAGAGCAAGCGTTCTCTTCTCAGCAGGCTTTTGTGTGCAGCTCCTCTCCGCAGCTCAAGGGTAAGTGTTCCATTCGCATGGCAGGCAAAACAAAGGCCACGACAACAGCTCTGAGACACACATCTCATCTGGGGCATGGGCTTGGAGGCTGGGTTTCTATTAGCATTTTGTTCAAAAACGAAAAAAAGAAAACTCAGTTTACTGCCAGTCAAATCCATGATAACATTCCCCGATTCCTCAGGCCAAGAGCATACCATATGTAGGATGGTGATTAGTTTTGAAACAGCTACTGCAATGAACAGAAAAAGTGGGAAGTGGATACTACTAGATAGAGCCAAAATCATGGTCCAGGAACTTGGAGTGGGAAGAATCAGAACTGGTTGTGAGATTTTATAAACAAATGATGTTCAATTGCAATGGATGTAATACGAATCAAATGTTTAGCTTGAATGCTTGAGTGCTTTAAATGAATAGTCAACCCAAAAATGAAAATTCACTCACCATTTCTCATCATTTCCTCACCCTCATGTTGTCCAAACCTGTTTGCATTTCTTTCTTTTGCTGCACATGAATGATATTAAAAGATAATTGGAAACCAAGCAATTAGGTTTGGAATGACATGAGAGTTAGTAAATGATGACGTATGACAGAATCATTTTTAGGTGAACTATCCCTTTAAGTAAGTTCAAATTAAAGTCGCCCACTAATTGGGCACTAGTTGACAAGCAGCACAATTTGCTAAAACTTAAGTTTATCAAACTGCAACTGTGATTTGTGTTTTTTTGCAAATGAATTTGTTAAGCTAAACTATTAGCACACGATTAAGGACTCAATCCTTTAGCAGTCAAGTGTCATATAAAGCTTACATAAACATTATAGAGATCTTTACATAACCCTCCTTAAACTCGAGTGTTACCTCTATGTGTGGGCAACATGGATTTCTGTGTCCCAGACTAGTGTGAGTCAACCTCATTCTGCATATAGACCGAAACTATAATCCAGAGCATTTTGTGTCAGTTGAAAGCACAACTTATCCTGAGAAAAACCTGGACTCCTTTTTTTTTTTGGTGGCACAAAATTCTGACATTAAAAGCAATATAGTGTCACTTTAAAGTCTCCTGTGTCTCTTCTGTATCCATCAATCAGTGAGAACTGAGCCAGAGAGTGTCTCGACTGACCGAGTATAAATCAAGCAGCTGACAACTGGTCCTGATGTTATCATTGCTCATAGGAAACCAATAGACGACCGTGACGTTCAAACTATTTTTGTCTGTGAAGCCATCTGCTGTTCTTTTTATAAGTTATACTTTTGGCCTTTTATGCCTTTATTGGACTGGACCGTTCAGACAGAAAAGCAAGGGCAGAGAGAGGGGAAACGGGATCGGCAAAGGACTTCGAGACAGAAATCGAACTCGGCTCATCAGAGGAGCAGTGACGCACCCGTGACGCAAAGCGTTCTAAACATCGAGTTGATTTTTTTTCTCATGTTTGGTCAAAATAAAGTTCAAAATAATGACAGACTTAAGGCTCAGTTCGAGATTGGTATTAAAGTCGGCATAACGCGGAAGTTGCGATAGTCTTTTCTTCCCTATCGTGTTGTATATGCAAGTGAAACGACTTCTCAAACAAGAAAAAAAGTAGGCCGGGACTTGATTTTGTAAGTCGGGAAATTATTTGATCTTTGCGTTGTCATTTGCTATTTGTGCGATCTCGTGAGTGACAGGTTGTCCCACCCTCACGCCGAAGAGAAGAGAAGAAAAGAGATGTTGTTGCAAGTGGGAGGAGAATTTTACAAGTGAATTTTTAACCGATGTGCACGGTTAATCATTTATGGTAAATACTGCAATATTCATGGTGACTTTAAATTCTGTCAGTATTTACTCGCTCTGATGTCATTTTTGAAAAACCAGTATGACTTTCTTTTCTCCATGGAACACAAGAAGAGTTCAAGCTGCTCTTGTCCGTGCAATGTAAGTGAATGGTGACCACAGCTGTCAAGCAAGATTTCCAGTGAATAATGACTTTTCAGTCTGTGGCTTCAGAAGTCTAGAAATATATTAAATAAGTTGCATGGACTACTTTATGAGGCTTTTATGGTGCTTTTTGGAGCTTGGCAGGCTGTAGTCCCTATTCACATTCATTTAATGGAAGAGAGCAGCTCAAACATTCTGCTAAACTACTACTTTTGCGATGGGGGGGGATTGGATTGAATCCAAAATTGGATTTGTGGAATCAACTATCACATAAATATCATAACTTGCACCCTTTTATGTATTTATTTCTGTAGCTATGTATTACACTACTACAACAGCTGCCATGCATAATGCACATGGTGGAATATTGCAACATCAGATAAACTAAAACTATCTTTCTAATAAAGTTTACATCATTTCAATTATTAAATTGGAAAAACAACAGATCACCACCACCACACTGTTGCAGTGCGTATCTCTGGAATGAAAGCCAAAGCACTCGATTATGTCTTCCTGAGGCTTAAACGCAGCTTCAATTGAGTTGATCTCCATGGCAACACTACTAGTGCCATATTTCTTAATGGATAGCATGGGCTCCACTGATTCAGACTGCAGGCAGCACGGTTTCTCACCAAGAGGGAAGCATTCAGAACAGTTTCCCTCAGCACATATTAGACGTGTACATGAAAACACACTCTTAGCCAAACAAACTGACAGGTTAGTGGCTTAAAAACCTCATAAGAGGCTCTTCTGGTTGTAGAAATGTATTGTTGTGTTGAGCTGAATACAATGCTCGACTGTAAAATATAAAACTGCATCAAAAGGACTGACAAACACCTTCCAGAGCTATTTCACACTGTGCATTAACACAGAGTGCAGTACAATTCAGGGCAATTTCTAGATATTATATATAGAACTCACTGCAAAAAATGTATTGAAGGTCGAGACCTTGGTATCATAATATCGTACCATTCATTTTGTCAACCTATGAAGTCAACATATTTGCGCTGTTTTTGCTCATAAATGGACTGCAACAGATAAATGAATGAATAAATACATTATCAAACATTAAATGTTGCAGATAGTTAAGTCAAGTTGAGATGTCACAAAGCAAACCTTCATAAAAGTCCATCTAAGACCAAAACAGCAAATTATGTATGTTATCTAATAATAGCGCATAAAATCTGGGATATTGGCTGCTTCTGAGTGATGGTGTCTATCCCTTAACAAACCCCCCATTGATTCATATAATGATTGGACAACCTATAGCCTAGAAACTAGCTCCTCTGTGCATTTTTATTGGATGAACAACTGCAGTTTGAATTACCAAGGATATCAGATTGATAAGAAGCACAAAGCATAACAGTTATCAACTTTTCCATGCTGGATAGATAACAAGTCCTTCTGATATCTTAGTTCTGAAGTGGGAACCCGCACAAACCAGAAATACAGTTTTTATTGCCTTGCAAAAAAAAAATATATATATATATATATATATATACAGTGGGTACGGAAAGTATTCAGACCCCCTTAAATTTTTCACTCTTTGTTATATTGCAGCCATTTGCTAAAATCATTTAAGTTCTTTTTTTTTTCTCATTATTGTACACACAGCACCCCATATGGACAGAAAAACACAGAATTGTTGACATTTTTGCACATTTATTAAAAAAGAGGTTTTTTTTAATACCTCAAATACCTTTGCTCAGTATTTAGTAGAAGCATCCTTTTGATCTAATACAGCCATGAGTCTTTTTGGGAAAGATGCAACAAGTTTTTCACACCTGGATTTGGGTATCCTCTGCCATTCCTCCTTGCAGATCCTCTCCAGTTCTGTCAGGTTGGATGGTAAACGTTGGTGGACAGCCATTTTCAGGTCTCTCCAGAGATCAGGGCTAAGTCAGGGCTAAGTCAGGGCTCTGGCTGGGCCATTCAAGAACAGTCACGGAGTTGTTGTGAAGCCACTCCTTTGTTATTTTAGCTGTGTGCTTAGGGTCATTGTCTTGTTGGAAGGTGAACCTTCGGCCCAGTCTGAGGTCCAGAGCACTCTGGAGAAGGTTTTCGTCCAGGATATCCCTGTACTTGGCCGCATTCATCTTTCCCTCGATTGCAACCAGTCCCTGCAGCTGAAAAACACCCCCACAGCATGATGCTGCCACCACCATGCTTCACTGTTGAGACTGTATTGGACAGGTGATGAGCAGTGCCTGGTTTTCTCCACACATACCGCTTAGAATTAAGGCCAAAAAGTTCTATTTTGGTCTCATCAGACCAGAGAATCTTATTTATCACCATCTTGGAGTCCTTCAGGTGTGCTTTCATGTGTCTTGCACTGAGGAGAGGCTTCCGTCAGGCCACTCTGCCATAAAGCCCCGACTGGTGGATGGCTGCAGTGATGGTTGACTTACTACAACTTTCTCCCATCTCCCGACAGCATCTCTGGAGCTCAGCCACAGTGATCTTTGGGTTCTTCTTTACCTCTCTCACCAAGGCTCTTCTCCCCCGATAGCTCAGTTTGGCCGGACGACCAGCTGTAGGAAGGGTCCTGGTCGTCCCAAACGTCTTCCATTTAAGGATTATGGAGGCCACTGTGCTCTTAGGAACCTTAAGTGCAGCAGACATTTTTTTGTAACCTTGGCCAGATCTGTGCCTTGCCACAATTCTGCTTCTTCTTCTTTGGTGTTTATTGGCGGTTGGCAAACCAATTTGTAGGTGCATTACCGCCACCGACTGGACTGGAGTGTGGACAGGATACATGCTTATAGGATTGACATAATGCGACATATAAATGAAAATTCATGAGGAAACAACAACAAAAAAAAAAAAACGTAAAAAAAACAACAAAAAAAACAGCCTAAATTCTTTTACTTAATTTCGTTTCTTTAATAAACTTAATAATACTATCATATATAGCTTTTTCCTTTAGTATACCTATTATAGAAAAATCTTTATGCTCAGCTTTAATTAGTGACTGAATGAAATTACGTCTTTCATTGTTGTATTTCCTGCAGTAAAGTATTACATGTTCAACTGTCTCTTGCTGACTACAGTGATTACATTCCCCTGTTGGGTGCTTGCCAATTTTAAACAATGTACTATTCAATCCTGTGTGACCTATTCTCAGACGGGTAATAATATTCTCTTCACTTCTGTTCCTGCTCTCTCTCCTCCCAGCACAAACTTGTTGTTGAATATTATATAAGTGTCTTCCTGTTTCAATACCATCCCAGTGTACCTGCCATATTGATTGTACATATTTCCTAATGAACACTTTAGCTTCTGCTTTACTTAATGGAACTTGTAAATCTATCTGCTTTAACTTTAAAGATTGTTTAGCCAAAATATCTACCTTCTCATTACCCACTACACCAACATGAGCAGGAACCCAAATAAATTGAATTGATATACCCATAAGCTTTATGTTATACAATTTATGGAATATTTCATTAATTATATCCATCCTAAAAGATGATCTGCCAGATTGTATGCTTTCCAGTGCCGAGTAGCTATCAGATGCAATAACTATGTTATTCATTTGCTTTTCTTCTGTCCACTGCAGGGCCATTAAAATTGCCAATAGTTCTGTAGCATAAACTGATAAATGGTCAGAAACTCTTTTCTTAATGTGAGAATCATTCATTGGAATATACACGGCTGCACCTGCATATCCTGTCTTCGGGTCTTTTGATCCATCCGTAAACAAAAACACTGAATCTTGGAAATGCCTCTCAAAATAATTCCGCACTATATACCACACTGGAAGTTGTTTGGATTGATCCTTTATTTCCTGTTGTATACTGAGGTCAACAGTTGGCAAGGGGAATAACCAAGGAGGGATGGAGGATATTGAGACTGTGTTGCTATACTGTAATTGATTTAATCCTATATTCCTCGCCTTTGCATCACCTATCCACCCAAAACTCATAAAATTGGTTTCATTATGTTCCCAACAATCTGTCAGTACACTTTTTACAGGATGTGAAACACTTTGTCCCTGGATATTGACCCAATATGCCAACATTAACTTCATTCGTCTTATACCTAACGGTATTTCTCCCATCTCCACCTGCATAGCTGATACCGGTGATGATTTAAATGATCCACTACAGATTCTTAGGGGCCACAATTCTGTCTCTGAGCTCTTCAGGCAGTTCCTTTGACCTCATGATTCTCATTTGCTCTGACATGCACTGTGAGCTGTAAGGTCTTATATAGACAGGTGTGTGGCTTTCCTAATCAAGTCCAATCAGTATAATCAAACACAGCTGGACTCAAATGAAGGTGTAGAACCATCTCAAGGATGATCAGAAGAAATGGACAGCACCTGCAGTTAAATATATGAGTGTCACAGCAAAGGGTCTGAATATTTAGGACCATGTGATATTTCAGTTTTTCTTTTTTAATAAATGTGCAAAAATGTCAACAATTCTGTGTTTTTCTGTCAATGTGGGGTGCTGTGTGTACAATAATGAGGAAAAAAATTAACTTAAATGATTTTAGCAAATGGCTGCAATATAACAAAGAGTGAAAAATCTGAATACTTTCCGTACCCACTGTGTATATATATATTTAATAATTATAAGAGTTCATACCAAGCTCATTAGCCATCTGTAGTTACACTATACACTGAAACATCATCATATTTCTGTTTTTTTTTTACCATATAACATTTGATAGCACCTTAATTAGTTGAACATCTGTTCATTGTCTTCATCTTTTCCCTTTTCATTTCTGGCAATTGCATGGAGTTTTAGAAGGTAAAGTATTTAAAATAAACCACTTACTTTTTATGGGTTTCGTATCTGCCAGTGGCTCCAAGACTCTGCAAAATTAAATAAACAAAAAAGTAGAATTTTGAACATTATTTATATTAACATTAATCTTGATAATAAGATTAATTATACATTATTAAGCATACTATTTGAAAAGTCAAACATTTCAAACCTTTGTCCAAAAATTGGGAATGTCTTTTTTAGGCTTTTGCTTAGAAAATAAATCAGATGTTACGCACTTACAACCTTTTAGATTGTATAAGTATTGTATTACCCGTAAGTCAAATAAATGCAACACGACAAAAATGCATGAAAATAAAGTGCATGAATTACTGCTCTAGAATTCCACAGAAGACAAACCAATGCATAAAACAGATGTATAAATGCGGCCCCTCGTTGCTTACGTAAGTTGAGTTAATGACATTAACACTCTCTACTAACACAATGCCAAACAGAAATATTCAATTTTATAATTACAGTGTAATCAATGCAGACACCAAAGCATTCCTGTTACCAGAAACTGTCCTCACAGTTGGGAATGGCAGCCTCACTGTTGTCATAGCAACTTTCGAGAATTTGTTTAGAAAATTACCTATTCTGTAGATATGCATATTCTTTCATCTGACATCAAATGCCATGCACTGGCCACATCAGCTACCAATACATGAAACTCAGACAAAGCAAAGTGTATCATAATTATTATTATAGGTAAAGAAAGCAAATTGTATTTGTACAATCGTGCTCGACCTGTTGCAGCGTACAGTACTTTATGTTCTTCATAAGCCTACCACATGTTTTTTTATGAAATAATAAACACAGCAGGGGTGGTTCTTCAGAGGAGGCAAGGGAGGAAAAAAATGTAGATGTACAAATAATCACCAATACAACAATAAAAACAAACCAAAAAATATTATGAAATATGAGAGCTAGAATACAGAATAATGGAATAATGTATAAACAGTTTATTTGACTTACCAAGTCCAACAGCGGATAAAAGCTGTTTACGAGACAAAACGTGATTCTTAAGTTGTCAGGTTTTTATAAAGAGCTTATAAAGAAAGATTAGAACATTATGAAATTCAAGTTGTCTGGTAAAAAAAAAACTCCACAAATCTGCATGAATTCATAAAACAGATGGGAATGAATGGACTAATTACAAAGCAAACAACCCATCACCTCATTTAGTCACGTCTGAATCTCGAAATTGCTGAAATATGAAATGTTTGTGAGTGAGCCGGTTTAGGCTTGATTAAAACTGTAACCATCATGACACCTGTGGATTTGTTGACTATTAGTGTGAAAATGGCTATTAATAATAGTAGCTGAAAATGACAAAAAAACTCTACTTTTACAACATAACTGTAATAATTTTGTACTGTATTATTTTTGGAGCAATATATACAGTAAGTGTCCCTGTTAGTGCCCCTAATACAGTATTACCTTTCACAACAAAAAAGTTGTTATCTCCTAAAAGAAAGAATAGATTCTGAACTGTCGAAACGAGTCGTCATTAATTCCAGTCTCACTTCTAATGTAACAAATTTGCACAGGGCCTGCCTATGGTCTTCATTGGTTGCCCGCGAACAACGTCTACTTTGACCCGCCCTCAAACACTATCGTTGTAGCTGAAAGTTTGGCTTGTGTTGTCGACATGTTGAGAAAACGCTGCTTTCGGCACTGGGAATCCACTTTGCGTTTCAAAAGGATGAGGACTCGCGCTGGAATTGATACGGTAAGACCAACGCCATAGTTACTGTTCGTATCACTCAAGCGCTGAAGAAGATCCAGAGCTGAAATTCAAATATGGTAATGGCATTTCATTTCCGACAGGCTTTGTAAGCGGTAGACCAATCACAACAGACTGGGCCATCTGACCAATCAGAGCAGAGTAGGCTCTCGGAAAGGAGGGGTTTAGAGAGAAGAAATGAGGTGATATGCAATGTATTTTATGAGAAAATTAAAGTGTTTTTTGACCTTGGGTGCATGTAAACCTATTGTTGGAGTCCTCCAAAACAAAATTAAGAACCTTTAAAATAGCATAATATGCGCACTTAAAAAAGTAGACTTGATATGGCTATTATTTTTATGTCAAGTTTTAAATTAAATAGTATGCAAATATAATCATAGATTTTAAACTATTGGTTGCTGATGGAAAGTGTAAGGTAAATGGTGTTCTATACCCAGAAATGGTAAAAAAAAAAAAATTAAAAAATTAAATTGAAGATGAATACTATCAAGCACAGAGAGGAGACTTTACTTCCTCATTTCAAAAGTCCACCAGTTTTACATGCATAATTTGTTCAAAGAAATCACCTCTTAAAAAGTTAATTCAAAGTTAATTCTCAAAAAAAGGAGTCCTTAATTAGCGGACACAGGAGCGCAAGGCATTCAGCCTTTAAATAGTCACATAAAAGAAATGATCAATAATGAAATAAGACCTAGGACTGTAGAAGCTGAGAGCAATACCTGAAATGATGTGCTTTTGCCACTGGATGTTAATACTCCTTAAATCAATAGCTACACAACAAATAACATGATTATATCATATTGATAAAAAAAGAAAAGAGAAAATACACTTGCTACACTGTTCAGACAGCTCTTCAGTTTAAAATCTACTAAGCAACCTTGAACCTCCTTTGCCAGAACAAAGTAAAGAAAAACATATTGTCACATACTGAAAGAACATGTCTTACAATGTATGATGTGACTCACGTAACTGTGATGTTCAAAACAAGCTGAATCAATTTTGAGGATGACACATTTGCCACAGTGTGTGGTACACGATGTTCTATTCCAAACCCAGCAGTGTCTGTGACTGAAGTCATATTTCCTAACAAAGCTCATAGCGCGAAGAGTCGTGAATATACCCAAGAGGGGCTGTGTGTCCCACATGAATGTGGCTTTTCTGCTCGCATAGAGTCTTGATGAGATCTGCTGGAGATAAATGACTATGATCATTAAGAGTGTAATTGTGTGAAACAAACTGACATCCAATTTCATAACAAACTACCCCTTCTGGCAGGTTAGATCGATGTTTAACCTCTTCCTCTTAAGGCGAGACACTACAGGTGAATAGGGTAACATTTTTAACTAGCAGATATCACCATGAAACTTTCCCAGTTGATTACCTACATTAAGATGAGAAAAAAAAGTATTACAATTTTTCTTTAACTTAATGTTTAAATATGCAAATTAGGCAATATCTAATTAAATATGCACTAATTTGCTGAGTGTAAATCTGAGTATTGGATAAAGCCAGGTTAAAAATTATTTTTTCATTGTGTTCACATATTAGATGGGGAAAAAATTACAGAGGGATTTACGGATATCTACTTTTGTTATCCTGTAAATCAGAATATACTGTCAATAGCCTTAAAAAAATGATTTTCGCCATGTTTTTTGGAATAAAATGTTATTTAAATCATGCTAGGAATAATATATTTACAAATCCCTCTGTAAATGTCTTCATAATATAACAAGACTGGAACGTTTGGTGTATATCGGTGCTACTGAAGTGGAGATTTCGGACTTGGAGCATGAGAGAAAGATCATTTTGAGAAAACGGGCTTTAAAGATTTATCATCAGCCAATGAGATTGCGCATTCAGTCCTTTTACTTTCACGATTGTTTGCTGATAAAAAGGAAATGACCATATTTGGATCCGACAGCATTGTACAGTGAAGAGAGAGCTTTCCAGCAGTGCATGTGATGACAGGGAGCAGACAGAGATCGCGGAGTGGCGGGATGATTTACAACGACAACTTTTGTTGAATTTATGAGAAATCTACAGACGCAAACAGACAAAGTGTAGTAAAACAAAGACCTAAATGTGTATTTCGGACTTTTTTTCACCACAAGTCTGAAAGAAGACATGTTATTGAAGACAAATATCCCAAAATCGACCAGTAAAAAAACAACAATGTTTTTGCCTGCCGTGTCTCGCCTTAAACAACACATGAAACTCTAGATGGCGCAGGCTAATAGGTCCTTAACTCAATCTGCTCGCAATCGCATCATCTCTAAAGGGCATAGCTGATTGGTTCCTGCTGTATCAGGTCAGCATTTGCTGTAGCAGTTGCAGTGCGCTTTCAGAAACCCTCCACCTTCCCCAGCTCCACTTGTATAGATCTGCTATGGGTAATTCATGTACGCTATATTGAACAGCAACAGCATGTCTTACTTGCTCACAGCAGCATGTTGTGTGTGTATTAGCAGTAGCAAGTCCCGTACTTGCTCTGCAGCAGCAGCAATAACCAACAGGAGCAGCAGCGTAGCAGATCTATTCTGCCAAGACCAAAAATATCAACATTGTCATATCCATTACCATGCCAAACACTCTGAGAGTTGTCAAGACAGAATTACTAAAACTTTCAAATTAAATTGAAAACTATACAAATATAAATATAAAACTATAGAAATATAAATATAAAAGCGAAATTCAAAATGTTACTAAAAATATATTAGTATCTTAATTGATGCTGAACACAGACCTAAAGTCAAATTGTGACATATGAAGTACAGTACTTTATCACAATTGCGAGAAATACTCAATTACAACTGTTCAATATAAAATTGCAAATGTGAGATCTAAATTCACAATTATTACATAAGTGCAATATATGAATTACATGAAATAAAATCAATTACTTTGAGTGAGCTGACTTGTATGGAGCCCCTAAAAGGACATGATGATGAAAAAAATTAGAAAAATTATGCAATGCTTTTGTATTGTCTTGCAAATGTTTTGCGTTCCCCAGAGAAACTTTGTGTTCACTCACAAATTTTTGGAATTTGAAGCGTTCTTGGGGGAATGCAAAAGTTGGTAACACTTTAGTTTAGGGTCCAATTCTCACTATTAACTAGTTGTTTATTAGCATGTATATTACTAGGATATTGGCGGCTTATTAGTACTTATAAAGCACATATTAATGCCTTATTCTGCATGACCATATTCTTCATCCCTTAATCCTTCCCAATACTTAAACTTACCAACTACCTTACTAACTATTAATAAGCAGTAATTAAGAGTTTTTTGAGTCAAAAGTCGTAGTTAATAATGAGACACTAATCTGAAGTGTGACCCAAAAGTTTTTACTAAGGATTTGCGAGTGAATGCAATCCCCCGCCCCCTCATCCCCTCACCTCCAAGGTTTTTTGGGGGAACGCAAAACTTTTGCGCAAGAATGCAAAAGCATTGAAATATTTTTTTTTCCCTCTCATCATCTCATACATTTCCATGGACTTGCCATAAAGGGCCTTTAGTCATACTCAGCAAGGCCATGTTTTTGACTTGAACAACCAGATCAAACAAAATCCAGCAAAAATGACAGAGCAATCATGAACCGTGTGAAAATGTGAACATGGCAAAATGTCCGAGAGCAGCAAATGCCAGCGGACCGGCGCTTTGAGCTTAGCGGCTTTGAGATTTCCAATCGAGAGAATTGCTATCGACAGCTTGTTGATTTTGGTGAAATGTCACACTCAGGAAGCTCTATCGGGAACGCGACACAGGGCTGCTCCTGTCTGCGCCTGTTTTTTTAATGTCAGTGGACCTTCTGGGCTAATACAACAGTTCATGGGCGACAACTGTCAATCTATGGGAGTAAAATGAGCCTGGAAAGGCTTTAATTGCTTTAAAACACGAACAGAGACCAAGACAATACACTGCCGCTGTCTTTCTGTCTGATGCAGAACAGACATTGAAGGTGCACTGCTCTACTAACTACATGCAAACGCCTCATAATCACGTGATCTTTTCAATGTTAATCAGAGTTTTTGTCTCTGTGAAACGCGATGATAGACAGGGACAGTATTTTAGAAACGGTTTCTATTTCTGCGACGTCAAGGCTGGTACTGATTATGTGCATTATTCAATGTTAAATGTGTTTTTTTTTTTTTATATCATTATGTGACCTTTATAGTGAAATCGACAATGGATAATTCACCTCTAAAGAAAGCAAGAGATTCAAACTGTAAACTCAATGTAGACAACCAAGAGTCAAGTGTCAACAAACAAGTGACAAGTCTGAAGATTGAACGAAACTTCAAATCACTAACAGCATCAAATCAGCACAAACAGAGTTCATTCATTCATATAATGTGTAAAAGTATACAAATTACACCTCTACACATTTATTCAGGAGGCATCAGCTATAAACCAGGAGTCTAAAAGCTCGTACTAAAACTGACACCTCCACTATCCTGGCACACAGCAGAAAAACGGGTCGCAGCTGTGCATACGGTGGACAGATAAATGCTGGGAGCAAACACTCTCACATTAGAATCTCACACACTGACAGACAGGAAACGGAAGCATTCACCAGCCCGAAATATCTGCTTGGATGGACACACATCTGGTCTTGTGAGCTTACAAGTGAAGACTCCGAGATAGATGGCTTTGACCATTTCCCTTCATAAACATGTCAAATAAAAAGCACAGAAATTCTCCTTTTCACAATATCAAACAAATCTCTCCACTGGTGCATCGTCGTTGTTTTTCACATGAGCATTGAGAACAAAATGCGATGGAAACTGTTGCTTCTCCAGCTACAAGATACTTAAGCTACAGTGAAAGCTTCTCTTTTGAATAATTTGCTACACTACAAGCTATAATATTGAATGTGTAAATAATTTTTTTTAAATATCAACATAATATATATATTATATAGATACTTACTACTGTTCAAAAGTTTAGGGTCAGTAAGATTATATTATTTTGTTTCTACAGAAAACATCAAATTGATAAAAAAAAGTGAAGACATTTGTAAGTTACAAAAGATTTCTATTTCAAATAAATGCTGTTCTTTTTGAACATTCTGTTCACCAAAGAATCCTGAAGAATCCTGACAACTGTTTTCAACATTGATAATAAGACATTTTTCACCAAATCAGCATATTAGAAAGATTTTTGAAGGATCATGTGTCATAGAAGACTGGAATAATGGCTTTTACTAAATATTTTAAAAAGAGACTGCTCAATAATAAGTATAAAGCACTGATTCATTCAAATAAATCAGACTTTCCATTATATGAGCGAGGATTGAGGATTGCACATTTGATTACTACCTCAGTTCACAGTGTGACAAACAACTATCACTATTTGTAAGAAAAATAATCTTGTTACTGTAAAGTAAACTATTAGAAATGTCACTGTACTGTCAAAGCTATTTGTCCCCAAACAAATCATGAACCAGCCAGCAGGAAATGCAATGCTGTCAGATTGTTTAGGATGAATCACTTGTGTTGTACTATTCCTCATTTGCAAGTCGATTTGGGTAAAAGCATCTGCATGAATAAATATGTTTTTCGTGACATGTTTAGAAAAAATAACTCAGTACAGATCAAGGAACCTGCATGGTGCACGATGCATGTATAATTAGCACGCTAATTAGACAAATTAGTTAGCGTGAGCGTGGCTATAATTGCAGCCCGTGAGGAAGCTGAAGGTGTGTGACCTCAAATTACAGTAATCAATAATTCACTTTGACTAATTTATATACGCTTAGTCAAGATGCATATTGAATGGGAGGGCATTTAAATGCTAATTGCTTTGCAGCCAGAGCATCATTATGGACACCTGGTTTATCTGGACGCCTGGAGTCTTCTGCTTCTTGACCCTGCTCATGCGAGCTTAAAGGATCGTACTCGGCTGAAGCCGAAGTCTGTTTTCACCTCTGGACGTAATGAATGAAGCGAATAGCTTGAACTGAACTCAAATAACCTCTTTCTGTAGATTAGGTTAGGCAAGCACGGAGCTGACAGCCAAGACAGTCAAGGGCTTCTAGAACTTCTCACTTCACGGTGCTAATTTGAACAAGGCCTTTATTTTTCTATTTGTCAGTAGAGTAAACTGTAGCATGGTTGTTAAACCTCTCCCAGGCCCAATTAGGGGAGCAATGCTAGCATTCATAGCCCAGATCTCGCTTCTGGTCTGGGAGGAAGAGGGGGCTGTGGTGATGCCCCTGGCAGCCCAGTCCTGGCAGCTCGCAGCCCTTGTGGCAGCAATATTAAGTGACTGCAGAAATTCATGGCCTGCGCAGCCATTTTATATGTCTAGGTGTCAACCGGCTTTCATATGGTGCAGGCGTTCAGCAACACATTAGCAAATTGTGCCGTTTCATTATTCATTAGGGTGCTGTGGTGCGGGAACACACCAGCCTGGTGTGAAAAACATGTGCGTTCCCTTTGTGACGATTACTGGCAATTCTTGTGTTATCAGGTTGAAGCTTCAATAACTGAAGATTGCTTTGCAACAAGCTGTAATGCAAACTGTGAAATCACTTTTAAAGTGATGATAAATGCTAGAAAATGATTGGTAACCACTTAATGGCCAACATATTAATTAATCAATTAACTTAATGTACTTCATGTTCCATATGCAAATGGATAGTTGCCATATCCTGCAGTGTCACATGCTAAATTGTTTGTAAGAATTATTTAATAATTACATGCAGTTTTTTGAGCTTATATTAATTGAGAGACTGCATGGAATGTTTGTACTTTTAATTCATGTGTCAAAACGCAGAATTATTTAAAATAAAGTGGTGTGAAGGCAAAATGTGAATGGTGAAATTGAATACATTCATATACATTTTTACATAGAAAAAGTTGTATCAAGCATCCAAATGCTAGCATGAAATCTGAAAAGAATTTGTATTATTTTACATCAATGTACCTTTAATGTAACCCCCAAAACAAAAGTAATTTTTACCCGCATTGAGATCGCATTGAATGTTTTTTATTTTTGTCATGTAAATCAACATATAAAAGTTCTCATTTTAATAATCAATGATGAAAAGTAAAATAAATAATTAAGATTTAAGATGCTGCACTCTTTCTAGACCACTAATGATGTGACTTGTAGAGTTCATGCAGCTCAAGTGCAATTTTGAGTGCATAAAATGTATCAGTACAATATAAATTGTAATAAATGAAGTATTAAACTAGAAAATTATGCATAATAAAAGCCTTTTCACAGACAATTCTGGACCCAACTGTACCTTTTACTATATAGTTCAAACACTGATGGACTATATAAATAATTTATGGAAAAACAATGAAATTCTGGCCGTCAAATGCACAGCTTCTATTTCTCCTCTCCATAACTGGCATTTTCTTTTCCCTCTTAATGTGATTCTAAATTGATTCAACCCACACAAACAAGATGTTCATAAACATCCGAAATCAGAGATTCAAACTAGGCTGCTGCACATTATTATGACGGTTGGGTACAACGCTGCTTTGAAATTGTTCTGCAACGTCTTCTGCCCACGCTCATCACCTTGGGCTAGACAGCGGCTCCGGCATGGCAGAGAGAGAGAGGGCAAGCTTGCCCCCTTATGGTCTCTTAATGAAGTAAACTTTCATATAGGGCACTCTTAAAACCTGTAGAAAGCAAGTCTGTGGAAGTAAACCGCTGCACCCCATCCAAATGAAAAGAAAATAGCCCTCCCCCGTTAGACAGCAGGAAAGTTCTCTTTTTGGCGGTGCTTGACTAAGTGGACTCTGTAATGAGTCTGGCCGCCTGATTAGAGTGATAGACATGCAGGAATCCGGCAGGCGCTGCCAGAGACCGCCACAACCAGGAGGAGGGGAGTGGAGGGGAGAGAGGACAGAACGTCTGAGAGAAGTCTGGAGGTAAACATCCCAGAAAAGTCCTAGCAGGAATGTAGACCTTTAACTAGAGGCGCTAGAATGAAGGGTTGGAAGGTGGTGAGTTATAGCGTACAATACATTAACCTTGAAGAGGGTGAATATGTAAAAAAAAAAAAACTCTGCAGGAGATGCTCCATACCATCCGTAGTACAGGCTATGCTTTTATAAATCAGCACGGATTGAAATCCATCCAATCAAGATGTTTGTTGAGATGCTATATGCATGAATGAAGGTTCAAGTGGTTGTTCAGTAACTAGGAGGTCCATTTATCAATGATGTTCTTTTGTCTAAAGATGTTGAATAGATTACCCAGTGATGCCAAAAGCGTTAACACATGAGATTTATCTCTGAAGAAACCATTCCTGGCAGCCAGTTGTTGGAATGATTGCTTTTATAAGCTTCTGGACCTTCTATCACATTACATTGTACGCTCTGAGCACCTTGAGCTATAAGACTTTAACCTCAGACCAGCACTAACCAAGCACCATGGTAACATGTTTAACCAAGGGCAATAAATTGCTGCATCGGTCTGTAACATCCAACGTATCTTTTGTCAGATTTTTCTCTGCAATACGCAGCAGGGTTCAAAAGAGTCAGAGAGTGCATTGGAAATCTAAGATCCAAATATTATTTAAACCTGCTAAACAGATTTTTTTTTGGGGGGGGGGGGGGGGGTTAAGAATTTCAAACAAAGAAACGCTCATGAAGAAAATTATTTGAAATATTTATGATTCTGTATTATTACTCGGTCAATAAGAAAATAAGCACATTTATGACAGCGACGTTGAGTTTTGAAGTGGTTTATAAATTAATTACGATAGATAGATAGATAGATAGATAGATAGATAGATAGATAGATAGATAGATAGATAGATAGATAGATAGATAGATAGATAGATAGATAGATAGATAGATAGATAGATAGATAGATAGATAGATAGATATCTAATATTCTCATTAACTGAATTCCTGAATTTGTTTTTCCTTATGGATTCAGTACAGATCATCATCTATCTGTTGATTCATACTTTCTTACGTCAGAATATCAAGCCTTGGACAATAATACAGCCACAGGCATCGAAACAAATCTTCTAGCCTAGTGATTGACATAGCCTGGCAACATAATTGCACAAAAAAGAGCTGCAGACGGCCTTCCAGACTCGCTTTCAGGTACATTTCGATTTTAAAGGCTTTACTATTCACCATAACAAAGGAGCTCTCCACTGACATTTTCCATGCAGTCATGCCTGAGCTGTGAGCAGGGAAAAATTCTGGAATATCTGTGTAACTGTGTTTTCTACTGCCATAGGACTATAAAGTTTGACAACTCATCCAGAAGCATTCTGGGAATGAAAAAAACGGAACTTAGGTTGTGGACTGGACGCACACACTTTTTTTTTTTTTACATATACATCACTTCTCAGAAATCCTTCTCTTTGGAAATGGCCCAAGAATTAAAATGCACTGCTTTATCATGCCATGCGAGGTTAAAAAAAAAAAAACACCTGGGTGACATAAAATTCTGCCCATGGTTTGAAAACAGAAAAAGCATAACTATCATATTTTTGGTCACAGAGCAATTTCGTGGAACAATTGTTAAGAAATTATAGGAGAGCTAGGAATGTATGAAGAATAAAATTTATGCTAAACTAGTAGGAAATTATCTCCAGCTGGACTGTAAATTCCCACTCAATCTTCATAACATATGCAGATTATCAATGGGCCTTGAGCCCTATTATTTTGTTAGCCAGGGTGGAGGGAAGAGTGCACACAAAACTGAAAATGCTGTTATTATTTACTCAGCCTCATGTCGTTCCAAACCCACAAAGACAAAAGCAGACATTTTTGTAAAAAAAAAAAAACTTTGCATAACTCTTGCCATAAGAATTCTAGGGACTTTTGTCTTTCAAAATCAAAAAAAGGACCATTATTGTACACTCTTAAAAATAAATAAAGGTGCTTAATTGGCATCTAGCTTCATGAAGAACCTTTAACATCCATCAAACTTTTCCATTCCACAAAAGGTTCTTTATAATGGGAAAAAAAATGTAATGTTCTTCACACTAAGAAAAAAATGGTTCTTTTAAATAAATAGTTCACTTAAAAATGAACATTCTGTCATCATTTACTCACCCTCGGGTTGTTGCAAACCTGTATGAATTTCTTTCTTCTGCTGAACACAAAAGAAGATATTTTGAAGAATGTCGGTAACCAAACAGTATATGGACATAGTATTTTTTTCTACACTCTAAAAAATGCTGGGTTGTTTTAACCCAATTTTGGGTCAAATATGGACTAACCCAACGTTGGATTAAAAAATGCAATTTAAAAATGGACAAACCCCGCTATTGGGTTACATTTTTAAATTGCATTTTTAACCCAACGTTTGGGTTAGTCCATATTTGACCCAAAATTGGGTTAAAACAACTCAGAATTTTTTAGAGTGTACTATGGAAGTCAACAGGGTTTACCTGGCCAGCAGGGAAATCACAGGGATAAAGTGCCTCATTTTGATCAAAATGAAGCAGTATCATAGACTCATATCGGTGATGTTTGTCACTGCATTAATGAGTAAATCTGGAATCTTCTCAACGCAGATTTGCCACCATAAATATACAAAAAAGACCTGGTTCTGGAATTTGAAATTCTGAATGTTTTTTTGAGGGGCTTGCGGTGGTTGTCATCAGTGACGAACAGCAACAGCGGCAATGTTCCCTACCACACACAGCGCTCAGACACACACACTGTACTTCTCTATTGCTTTTCCATTGCTATATCTATCCCAATGAAATTACAAAATATTGAAAACACTGATATAAATCCACTGACGTATGATTCGCTTTTGGTTTATTAAAACAAAATCTTATGTTAGATTACGGATTACAACCCCAAACTCTTCATATTTTATATTGTAATATTGTCTACAGACCTGATCTCCCGAGAAATACACTACATTTATGTAAAATTCAACCAATATACAATACACTATTTATCAAACACAGGTCCCACTGTCGCTAGCACATTTTCCCAAATACTTTTAATTTTTAATGTGTTCCCTCACAAAGACCATTGTGAATACCAAGCTCAAATATATAAAGGCCATCTTGAAAGCAATTATATAAACTGCAGTGCGCACAAGATGATATCAGCGGTAGGCCATTATTCTTTCGCCAACATTTGTTTAATTACATCTCCTGAGATCTAAATGAACTCGTTAAAGAAATGCAAGCCAAACTAACCACGCTAGAAAACAATTACAATCAATTACGATCAAGTACTGGATGTCTGTTTTCCACTGAACGACACAAAAAAGCAAGGAAAATATCTGCATGTTACGCAAATCAAAAATTCTCTAAGTTACCAAGGTGTCTACACAATTGTGCCTTACTACACTTTTAAAACGTTACGTAATCTGACTTTGAAACAAGAAGAATCCAACTTCATTCATTCATTGCTATGGAAACATTGGTGACAGAATGAAACCTGAACTGATGGGTGTCTGTTTGTGTCACATATCCAACTGAACCATATCGAGTTCCTTTACTGTTCCCTAACAACAGATTCCTGTGGTGTTCTGGCTACCACAGCTAGACATTATTTTCACATTATGAGCTCGCATCTATTCATACCATCTGCTTTGATGCATTCACAGCATTTCCACACACCATTCTGATATTCAACACAGTTTACATGAAAAAGGATCTAATACCTCACAATATTTATACACAGTGTTACTGCTCATTTGCATTTTGAAATCTATTTAATTATTTTCCTCTGATATTGCCTTCCTGACATCAGCATACTAATTTCTGGATAATTTGTGTTTATATTTGACTGAACAATGTTGGGGAGTGACCAACTAAGTCGCTACAAACTAACCTTATTTACTAGCGCGGCAGTAGATTAGGAGCAGAGCAGCTACTTTTGACAAAAAGTAGTGATTATTTACGACAAAACGCTGCATCGTTGGTTTTTATATTCAGTCACGACGTGTTTTGTGGGCGGAGCCTACCTGGTGGCAGAAAATGATAATTCCCCAGTGGAAATCTATGGAAGCCATGGAAAAAAATTATTAAAATGGTAATTTCACGTTTGTTTCTCACAATTCTGACTTTTTTCTCGCAATTATAAGTTTATATATCCCAATTTTGAGAAGAGAAAATCAGAATTTCGAGATAAAACCTTTTTTTCTCAGAATTGATATAAACTCACAAGTGCAAGTTATAAAATCCAAAATGGGAAATATACATTTTTTTTTTTTTTTTTTTTTTTGTAGGTTTAAATGTTATCTATGTAAAATGTTAAATGTTGAAATAATATTTCATGCTCAAGAGCGCCCCGTATAGAGTGCAACAGATGGGTTCTGAAAGTAAAAACTCCATTCATTTTCTCAATAGAGAAATTGACTTTGAACGATAATTTATAAACCTTTAAAGACAGACAGACCTACTGTGTGCTACTTCGAGGTTGTTAATCCATGGTACTCAGGTATGGTATTCCATCAGCCTGCATTATTTCAGCTTATTTTAAAAATAATTGTGTTTAACAGCTGAAAAACTACATTACCCATGATGCTGTACAGAAAATTACACCAATCATAGTTGAAAAAAGCAACACGCATCAAAATTGCTCTTTAACTCCGCCCACTCCCATGAAGCAATGCGAATAATGTAACTAAACACTCTCAAAATCCTTAAATATTTGTGTATATATGCATATTTTGCAGTAAACTTAAGGTATATTGTTTATATATATAAAATCAACATTTGTAAATTAGTAGTTTTATATTTCTCCATCATTTTTAATTTGATTATGCTGCTCTCAATGCTTCATGGGATTGTAGTTCTTTCCATCACTAAAGTACACAGTCTCGTAGTACCTTTGTCTTATGTCCGATTTTCAAAAACATTTGCTTCAAATCAGTTTGTAGTGTTGTGATTCACCTTGTAGCTGATTGGCTTGGTTCGTGGCTTCTAACTCTTTAACAAAGACTTTTTTATAATCCCTATGGGAAAAATGAATGTCAAAAATACTTCCGGAACCAGCACCGCTGAAAAAGGGAGGGGGGGTGATGTTGAACTCTATGGCATCTAAAGCAGCGTTGATAAGTCAGATTATTTTTAGTGAATCAGTTTGTTCAAACGATTTGGGTATATATTTTTATATTTAAAGGATTACAAATATGGTACATAATGATAAACAGAAAGAAAAAAAGAGAAAAAATTGGGTAAAAAAAAAGGTTCAGTTAAATAAAACCATTAAAATGTTTACAAAAATCAGTTAAAAAAAATGATCCACCTTTTCACGTGACACATTTTACGTTTTATTTGTAAAGCAAAATATTGAAAGTACTCATGTGATGTATTGTTGTGTTCACCTTGATTATGATGCATCTAATTATATTAGATACATTTATCTGTTTGGTGATATCTTGGTGGTTTTTATATTTTAACCCTGAAAGTACTCATGTGATGTATTGTTGTGTTCACCTTAATTATGATGCATCTAATTATATTAGATACATTTATCTGTTTGGTGATATCTTGGTGGTTTTTATATTTTAATTAATATGTCACATAGCCCCTGAAGGATCCTACTTTTAATAGATTCATCCTGATCAAAATGACCTTTTTTCCATTTTATAGATGGTACGTTATCAGTAAACGACTCAAACTTGAAATCCTTGATGGTTTAGTTTAAACCATTAATTCTGAGAAGTTCGAAATGCACAGATCTCATAGTTATTCATGGCCATGATCATTTGAGGCCAGCACATAAAAGCATACGTACATTACGAACGCTTCTGTATCTACCCCCTCTTAACATATACATTTATATAGTATACATAAAAGTTTTCACAGAGCTGCACAGAATCAGCTTTTCAACAAAGGCAAATGTATGCAGATCGAATTCATGTTCTGCAAAAGTCCCAAATGTAAGGTTACAAGGCAATGCGTCCTCAAAGCACTGACTCACTGGTGTAGGATGACAGATGAGTGTTCACTGAATAGAAAGCCATGATCAAACTCCAGGATGAATTCTGGGCAAGCATGCCTCATTTTTGAACGGTTACACAACTGAACGTCTATGAAGAACCTCACAAAAATAACACAGCAGCTGTGAAACTGTCAAAACACTGTATGTGCTACATCAATATCCACCTAAAGGTGGACAAAACTAAGAGCTGTCCTTAAACACAAGAATATGCGCAAGTAAACAAACAAGACATTGCAATAAACAAGCAACGAAGGGCACATTTGTAACTTTGACCAATGTGGAATTCCCCATAGAGTCTGTATCTAACCTCTATTTGACAGCGATATGAGACACACCACTCACATTGATGTTCCTGAGTTTCTTCTTGCCCCTCTCTAGTCGACTGAGGAGTCTGTGATGTTCACTAGGAGTTTGCTGGAGAAGGCGGTCATCGACGGATATGGTCTTCCTAAGAGCCACTCTATCCCCCCAAAGCTCTGGGACACGGCTCTCTGAATTCCGAGGGAAGCGCTTCACTTCCGACAGTGGCGACGTCTCCCCTCGGTCACGGTCACGCAACACTGACCCTGAAAGAGAGAAACAGACACCTCAGGTGATAACTGACACCCAGAGAGAAAGAAAACACTAGAGAATGTGAACAGGACCAAAACCTCTCCTCACAAAAACACACATCTTGAAGAGATTGTTGTTGTTTTTTAAATATAGGATTCAAACACTCCAAAAAAATATTTAGGCCTAAATTTAAGATTTATGTATTTTGATTGCATATAACATTTCAATTAGTTTGGATTACACATATAAACAAACTAATACATTTCATGCAATGCACATTTGTTAGTCATACATAGATGAAACATGAAAGAAACAGGATTTCTGTAATACTACCAGTGTTGGGAACGTTACTTTAAAAAAGTAATTAGTTATAGTTACTCACTACTTGTTCAAAAAAGTAACTGAGTTAGTAACTGAATTACTCTAAAGCAACTCGTTACCTGGGAAAGTAACTATTTGCGTTACTGTTAAAAAAAGAATTTGGATTTTTTTGAGCAGTTTTCACAAGTCAGTTGAAATGAGTAGAACAGACAGGTGTTTGTACATAACTTTAGATATTTATTGCACATCGACAGATATAACATTTTATATGTTTTATATAATTAGTTTATTAATTAAATTAATAAAAAGACAAAAAGACCTTGAGATATGTTTGGTAATTGTACCTGAATGAATTGAATGTTTTTATGTTTCCACTGTTCGATCGCGTCCGCGCCTCACACACACACGCACACAAATGTAAACACTTTACGACTTTTCGATCGCGCCCGCGCCTCTCTTTCTGTTTCTCTCTCTCTCACACACACACACACACACACGCGCACACGCACACACACGCACGCACACACACGCACGCACGCACACACACACACAAATGTAAACACTTTGCAACTTTTCGATCGCGCCCGCCAACCTTACAGTCAGGATTGCTCCTAACTCGCCATCTCTGCTGCTTCATCGAATCTCTGTTTAGCTGGTGTGTGTGTGGCACGTGTGCTGGCATGTGTGTAAAAACACTGGCTCTGATTGGCTACCATGAAACACATGACACTGCCTTAGCCAATCATAATCGCTTACCTCGTTATTAACCCACCTCCTCACTAGCTAGCTGTGCGAGCCAGGGGTGCGTTCGGATTACACAGTTTATTCAATCAATGCATACTAGTAACCCACCGCATTTAACGTCTAGTAATGTTAACGCAGTGTAAAGACGGGAAAAGTAATTAGTTAGATTACCCCGTTACTGAAAAAATAACGTCGTTACCTAACGCCGTTCTTTTAAACAGCGTTATTCCAAACACTGAATACTACTAATAATAAACTGAATGTGTTTTACAATAACCAGGTTTATATATTTATCATCAATAAATCCAATTTCTTTAAATCTAATACATTCTAACTAATTGAATATTGCTTGTTCCACAGCTATAGCCATATGTGTATACTTTTTAACTGAATAAATGTTATTGTTTTCGCAATGAACACATTTATGCTGATTCTAAGCTATTTTTAATAAAAAAATTGTTTTAAATAAAATCAAATAGATGCAAATAGGTAATAATAAACTATGCCGTGATTTTCAAGTCCAGAAATCTTGCCTGCATCATTTACACATGACAAATATGCATAGCATACGTTTATTAGTTTATGTTAAAACTCTGTAATCCAAAAGGATGGAAAATGTCTATGCAGTTCACATACATAATCATAAATGTAAAATTTTTATTTAAATGTAATTTGAACAAAAAATGTAGTGTAGAAAACAAGGGAAGTACAAATTTGGTACAGTATGAATAAGAAAAAGGAATACATATTATGACTAGTCAATTCTAACCACTTTGCAATAGCCTTTTTTAAATAGCCCATCCTTTCACATCCTCTCAATTCTCATTTGAACTGCTCTAATTAAACTTCCCACTGCTTCTCTAGTGAGTCATGTTTATAACAATTTCACCGTAATGAACAAAGCATAAAAAAGACCAACTATTGTACCACACAGAAGAATACAATTTGTCAGTTAAATGGGTGAAAATTCACCTCAGGTAACATTAAACTGTAAAGTATAAAAGTATCTTAAAGATCTAAAAGAGCTGCTCTTGTAAACTGGAGGTTTATAATGTAAACACACACACGTGCACCGTATGCCACTAGGATTGTAAGCGGGGTGTTTGGTTTCTCTGTACCATCAGCTGGTGGGCAGCAGTTCTGGCTCTTTATCCGCTGAGCCACTGCATGGTTCTGCCTACTCCACTTACAATTAAAACTGCATGAAGACATCGCTGTTATCGTCTTCGCCTCAGAGACTGTTGTGAAGAGAACCTCCTCTGAAGCAGAGGTCAAATAAACATTTATGAATTTGGTGTTTTAGCTAATCCACCACGTTTCGCATAGAATTGTAATGGTGTCCTGACAAAACCCTAACCATTTTGATAACCAAGCTCAGATATATGCTAATTCGTGAAAACAATCATCAATTTGCATGAATGCGCTGCACACAGATTATATCAGTGGTGAGTTATTTCTGCAGCACTTGTTTAATGACAAGATAAAGATGTATGGAGAAGTAACTCAAGCCAAACCGAACAATAAAAAATACACTGATGGTATCAGATAGTAACACTTTGATATACGAGTGTTATTTCAATGACAGGCACTTTTATGCCCCAGGGGTTGACAAACTTATTATGATCATTTTTTGTTATATAAAGGATTGAAAACATTTTATCATGCCATCGTCATTTATTTTTTCCTACTTTTCAAATTCATTTGATGTGTATATTTGAATCTTTTTTATTATTACTATTATTATTAATCTTAAAGGTGCACAATGTATCAAAATTATTGAAATATCGCACATTTACATATTTACAATGGAATGCGATATCTGAACGATTTAAGGCTACCTAGGTCAACACATATAGCAGAGGAACGACTGTTACTACGTGTGACTTGCTTGACGTTAAAAAGAGTGCAATAAGCTGCAGAAATGAACTCAAAGCGCGCGCACAGAAAGACGCCTCTCAGACAGTGTGTGATCCCGAATTCAGTTCTCTTTCACGGCTTATTGCATTTGAACGATCAAATACATACAGTTACGTCAACATGCCTGTGTTGGCGAGCATTCATATAAACACAGTCGGTGATGTCTTAAGTGAACGTAAACAGTTGAGAAAGAAATTGAATTGGAAGCATTAGGTCTTAAAGTGACAGCAGCCTAATACAGTATACTCATCTGCACATCTGTTCAGCAATCAACGATTGTTGTTATGCACTGGGCTAACGTTTGCAGGTTTTAATTTGCGGGTAGTTAACGTTAGTTACTGTGCTGTAGCCTAACTTTGGCTATGTTCACAAATGAACGTGCCATAACGGACATGCAATACTAACATTACATTATTACCGCTGTGCTATGACACCCATTTATTTCAATGGCTTGCGCACTGCGCGAAGATGTTTTGTTGCTGCATCGACCAAAGCGGAGCGCAGCATTGGCGGGCTTGGGTGCACGCCACGGTCAAAGTTAAAAATAGTTCAACTTTGTGACGATTACCCGCGTGGCCAATAAAAACGGGGCATCCAAAAAAGTGCGGGAATCAAAATGAAAACTCCGCCTACTTTTGCTCTGGCCAGCAAATCGCTCTGTATCTGAAGGGCTACATTTTATTTCTACATTTAATAAACAAACTATTCAGTCAGATAGGTATTTGTTGTGAAAGAAATACAGTTACTATTTCAAGCAAATTTAAGCACTTTTCAAACCTTGAAAACACTCAAGCAATTTCAAGGATTTCAAGCACCCGTACGAACCCTGCTTGTACTTTAGCTATATAAAAATGCTAGCAAGACAAATGAGTCCATTGAACATTCCCTAAATGTTTAAAATGTCATTTTCTCCACAGAATGGTATTAAATTCAACATACTGTAATGTGAGATTTGGTTAAAATATCTTTGTGTAGATACTTTTTTTTTTTTTTTTTGAAAGATCACAGAGCAACGACGTGCCGGTATTTGAAGGGAAATAAAACATTCAATAATGGCATTACATGATTACCATATTCATGTACCGCTGTATTTCCATGGCACTCCAAGGTTCTTTCAAACAATACCCTAGAATCACCATGTACAAGTATAATGGTATTTTAATGCTGAACAGCCAAGATGAATGAGCCACGGCAGAAAATAATCACAGTCAATTCCCAGATCAATTTTCTGTGTGTTCCATTGAGAAATTCACAAAAACAAAAATCCAATGAAAACCTCAGCATATTATGCCATTTGAGGATTCTCAAGAGTTACCCAGGTGTCAGCCCAAGTGTGGATTGCACGCTACAAGCGTAAACTCTTATGTTATCTCACTTGTCAAATACACAGACTTTAACTTTGTTAGCTCATCGCTATGGAAACGATGCATGGTGACTGTAGCAAAATGAAACCTGAACCGATGGGTGTCTGTGTGTGTGTCACGTATCCAACTGAACCATATCAAGTTCCTTCAACTGGTCCCTGATGACAGATTCCATGTGGTGTTCTGGCTACCGCAGCTAGACATTATTTTCACATCATGAGCTTGCATCTACTCATACCATCTGCTTTGATGCGTTCCCAGCATTTCCACACACCATATTGATATCTGACATGCAAACTACATTATTAAAACAATATATTATATTGCCAACTGATCCTGTTTGTTGCACCCAGATATTCATACCTCCGTCAGTAGTTGAATCTTTATATGTTTACTCAATATTAAGCTTTCTAGGTCACACTGATGAGTCACCAACACAGTAAAGAGGTTTGAGATTTAATCCCAACAGTCTGATGTCAGCATTGATTTATAACCGAGCATCTCTGTGTGTTGTGTGAAGCTGTTATATCACATCACCTGCAGTGACACTATCCGTAAACCCTCCTACAGCTTGAGTGAGATTCCAGGGCTGAGCGCACTTAAAAATCGAACGAGCCTGAGAAAAATGGTTTTACAAATGACCCCACTTTATCAAATAAGTGATTAAAACACAAATTATAGGAGTGATCCAATTTGTCCAATTACCCTTTTTGTTTGAAAATCATCCACGGATGGACACAAGGACGTCGGCGTGTTGATGAAGCCCTGCGGCTGTCTATCAAGCGAGGTCGAGAGTAAAGCATTCGATAAGTGTAATTTAACACCAAGTCCAACTAAATTAAAGACGTGAGAAGAATCTTAAGACCTTAAAACAAACACAGCTGGTGCTAATGATCCCAGTTTCCATGACAACGGTTTGGGATCCATCTTCGTCATCCTCAAAAGCAAAGGGTAAAGAGGTGCTGGCTCCAGGGTCACTGGTCTGTTCATTCATCGGGAAGGCCATACTTCTTGCCAAAAGACACACAGCATGTCATCGGGTGTCATTAGAGGAGGACGACCCGTCTGTATGAACTATTCAAGGAAAGCTTAGCAACATGTTTGCTGCTAATGTACAGGCTAGATTTAATAACAGGATTAAAGACCCCCTGTGGTGAAAATCAAGTGTATTATGTTATGATGAACTATATGACTTTCTTCACTGAGTTTCTATGATGTTCAAAGCGTTTCTAAGGACGCTGATTTTTAGAAGGCAGCTGGCTGATTCTGAGACGGCGAACAAGAACAGGTTTGTGTAACGTTAGCAACACATCATTAGCTGTTTGATAACGTAGTCAAGCCGAATGCTAATCGTATTATTTACCGTTATGCGTCCGCCGTTGTAGAGAGCGATACGTGCCATTGTATGAGTGAGTGGAGGCGGGGCTCATTTGCATATTCATGAATCCGCGTATACTAAATGAACCAAGGGTGTAGAGTTACATTCAAGCTATTTTAAGGCATGAATAAAAAAAAATCACGGGAAAATAGATTGGTGATCAAAGATGAATTATAAGGGATACAATTATTGACTACAGTGGGATGTTAAGTAGTAATCATGAAAAAATAAATAACAACAATTTTTTCTTATTTTACTTCATAAAAATAATAATATAATAATTGTTTAATAAATAGCATTTGCAGCTTAAAGGGTTAGTTCACCCTAAAATGAAAATTCTGTCATCATTTACGTAAGACGTTCATCTTCGAAACACAAATGAAGATATTTTTTAATGAAATATGAGAGCTTTCTGTCCCTCCATTGAGGCCCACTTTTAAGGCCCAGAAAGGTAGTAAAGGCATCATAAAAAAAATCCATGTGACCTCAATTATGATGCGACGCGAGTGCTTTGTTTGTGCAAAACCAACAACATAATTTACCACTTTATTTACAAAATATTAATCTCCAACACGCGTTAATGAGAGCACCACGACGCATGCATGCTGTGATGACGCAAGAGCAGATGTTGTTGCGTGAACACGCGTTGGAGATTAATATTTTGTAAATAAAGTGGTAAATTATGGTTTTTTGCACTCGTGTCACTTCATAAAATTGAGGTCACATATTACTTTTATGATGCCTTTGCTACCTTTCTGGGCATTGAAAGTGGTAGTTGCGTAGACTGTCAATGGAGGGACATAAATCATTCAGATTTCATTAAAAAGATCTTAATTTGACAGAATTTTCCTTATTGGGTGAACTAACCTTTAAAATGAAAATTATGCAAAGAAGTAATATCTGTAAAAAAAATATATAATAAAAAAAAAAGCATCAAAAGCCCGATACAACAACACTGACAGATGGGGGAGTGTGTGGTCATTATTTTTGTAATTCTTTATGGTTGATATTAATTGCTCAAGAATTACACACTGCAGCTTTAAAATATGTGGTATAGCTAAATAAATCCATTAGCAAAAATAACCACATCAGGAACAAAGTGAACAGCCTGATCTTCTGTAATGGTGATGTTCATCCGCAACACCAGTGCAAATCATCAGACATTAAATACAAAGTGGCTCCAATCCCGTTTAATGCTGAAACATGGCTGTGTGGTTAATCACCAAGAGCTTGAATGACAACTGGCATTTTAAGGGAAAAGGAACAAACGCTTGGGAACAGAATGGGCGAGCTTCTACTGCCCTACAGCACGTCCTGTTCAGAAATTACGGAATTAAATTCAATAGGGTTGAGAAACAGAAATAAGTAAATCCTTTACACCTCAATCCTCTCTTCTGTTCATTTCTGTGTACAAGCTCAAATGCAATAGTGACCTCTACTGGACGACTGGAGTAGTTGATGAATTAGAAAATGCACTGCTCACAAAAATATTATCAAAGTGCATCAATTAATCTAAACATTTATATCAGAGGCTAAATTCATTATGTCTTGCTATTTAAAAGCAACATTAAGATAAAGATTAAAAATGCAAAGAATAAATTAAAATGATTATAAACAACTTATTTATTAGTGACAAGTTTAAATTAAATTACAGATAACTAATTTGTAAGAAAATAATTAAAATTACATCATATAAATCTGTATTATATGTCATTTGATTTAAACTGTAATTTGATTTTAATTAAAAATTAAAAGATTGGGGTCTGAATTTTCAGCATCATTACTTTAGTGTCACGTGATCCTGCAGAAATCAGACTAATAGTAACATTACTAATTATTATCAATGCTGGAAACAGGCCTGATTAATGTTTTTGTGGAAAACGTGATCTTTATTTTTCAGGATACGTTGATGAATAGAAAATAATGCATCCCTGAATAAAAGCATTCATTTATATAAATTAATATAAATAAATAAAAAACGTAGTGACCCCCAAACTTTTGAACAGAAGCGTACATAATTTGATTTAACTTAGACAATGAGTGTTTTTGTGTAATTTCATTTCCACCAACAAAAAAAAAATGTAATTTAAATTGCAAAATGTACATTTTACTGAAATTTACATTTTTATTACATAATCAGAGATTTTTCAAACTAAAGTAATGCCAACAAAACAATGAATAAAAAGACGAATAAGTGAACTTAAAGGAATAGTTCACTTCAAAATAAAAATTCTGTCATGATTTACTCAACCTCTGTGTGAATTTCTTTCTTCTGTTGAACACAAAGGAAGATATTTTGAAGATTGTCGGTAACCAAACAGTTTAAAAAAAAAATACTATGGAAGTCAATGGGGTCCATCAACTGTCTGGTTACCGACATTCTTCAAAATATCTTCCTTTGTGTTCAACAGAAGAAAGAAATTCACACAGGTTTGAAACAACTCGAGGGTGAGTAAATCATGACAGAATTTTCGTTTTGAAGTGAACTAATCCTTTAACTGCTTTTACCCAGACAACCCTTTTAGCCTATAATTTCCGGCTTGTGCCATTTACCAGTTCCCTGTACATAGGGGTTATCTAACCCTGATTGTATCATTTAGTACATTAAGGCTCACGTCCCCAGGTAAAAAACAGAGAACTCGGAGGCTGAAAACAATCCTCCAACGGCACTCATTCTATTACACGGGATGGTGTCATTAAACAGAAGATAACACCCAGCACCCATTGGAGCTCTTTGGATAAAATATTGATTCTGACGCCACAGCTGACATCAATATGTGCACTGAACACTTCTGTGGAAACAATTCCAGAATTCCCTAGAGGGGGATCACATCAACACCACTTTCCTTTTCATTCCTTTCACTTTTAGCCCAAAGGTGAATCTAGGTATGGAAAACACAGTGACTTTAACAAACCACACAAAGCTGTGGAAAACACTATCGTTGTTTACCATCATGCTTACAATGGCCATGGCTAGGCTGATGTTTTGCAAATCTTTGAATCTGATAAAGATTCAACTAAAAAAAAACTTTCATTAAAGCATGTTTCCTGTGCTAAAGTTCATTAAAGCATGTTTCCTGTGCTAAAGTACACTGCATCAAACTGACATTTGATCACATATACTGTATGTTCAGAATGAATAGTATGTAAAAGAGTACACTACTCTTCAAAAGTTTGGGTTCAGTAAAAAATTGTAACCTTAATGTTTTTGAAAGAAATCTCTATTGCTCACCAAAGCTCAAAATACAGTAAAAATAGTAATATTGTAAAATATTAATACAATTTAAAATAACTACTTTCTATTTTTAATAGATTTTAAAAATGTCATTTATTCCTGAGATGCAAAGCTGAATGCTCCAGTCTTCAGTGTCACATGATCCTTCAGAAATCATTCTAATATGCTGATTTGCTGCTAAAGAAACCCTTTTTTACAGTTATTAATGTTGAAAACAGTTATTTGTGGAAACCATGATAAATTTTTTCAGGATTCATTGAACACAAGTAAAAAAAATAAAAACAGCATTTATTTGAAATAGAAAACTTTTGTAACACTATAAATGTCTTTACTGTCACTTTTGATCAATTTACTGCATCCTTGCCAAATTAAAATATCAATTTCTTTCAATAAAATAATCTTAGGGCCAGTTCATTCCAAGGACGATAACTATAAAGATAATGATAAAGATATATAGTTTTAAAAATCGTTCTCAATATTAAATAATAACAGAGTTCCCACCACAGCTATAACGATAACGGCACAGAGAAACAATATCGTTGAAATCACTTTCAGAATGATTTTATAATCCAACTGATGAACGATAAAAACATTGATAGCCAATCAGAATCCATCCTGCTGTAATGAGATCAAGCTTCTATAGCGGCAGACAAGCACGCGCTTAGAATAAACAGAGCGATATCATCTGCTGGTGTGGACGCTAATATAGTTATCGCTCTTGGTTTGAACGGACCTTAACTGACACCAAACTTTTAGTAGTGTACACAGTGTGCACTGTGCAATGATAAATGTTGTAAACAGTATACACTACGCTGTTGCCATAATATTGTCACACTATGCACAACATGTTGCATGTTTCCATTTACCACCTCTGAAAAACTCTAATTTAAAATGTTTATCCATCTTATATACAATATTTTAAATCCACCATGGATATAAAATACATTTATTTTCCATTTCATTACATTTATTGTAAATATGTAACGTATTGTTACAGTCCGAACCCCCCGGACTGTAACATACTATGAAACTGCATTGAAAGTGCATTGTATCATGTTCCCCACAGTGTTCTTAAATTACTGTACAGTAGATTATGAAGATTATCTGGGTATTCCATACATACATAACATTAGTATATGTGTATACATACTGCACATTCATACTATTTACTGCAACAATAGTGAGAGTCGTATGCTAGCATTCTGAACACAGCCTCATACACTCTTAAAGTGATAGTTTAATTTTGTCATTATTAACTAACCCTCATCTCATTCCATGGAATATAGCACATGAGTTGTATGGACTTCTTTTATGATACTTTTATGGTGCTATATCCATACATACAGAAATAAAGTCAGGATTGGAACAACATGAGGGTGAGTAAATGATGACAGAATTAACATGGCGAACAAACTCTTTAAACAATCTTCCAAGAGCACCCTCCACTGTTTACATACCAGTCATACGCTCTTCCAGAGATAGGCAGAGCTGTTTCCTGCCATTCTGTGCCACCCCTAAAGATAGTGATAATACTCTTTTGAAGGGTAGGTGGGGTTGGAGGGTGACCAGAAAATGTTGGTTTCCCTGACAAGTCCTTGTAAAATAAATTGCTCATTATGCCATCCATAAGGTTCACCACTACTATTGCGATAGCATTAATGAACATCGCCTGCAGGGCAGTGCCACAAATAAACCTGCAATTAGGAGTCATTTCCACATACAACAAGAACGCTAATGACAGAGTCACCTCTGGCGATCGGCAGCATAACAGCATGAACTCCGAGATGAGCTTGGTTAAAACACTAATATTAAAACACATACAGTGTTCTGTAGGATATCCTCATTATTTACAAATGTGCAACTCAATAGCTGTGTCTCATCTCTTTTTGTTTCAATATACTTGAAATGTTTTTTAGTCTAACGCTCTGGCAAGGTTTTCTCAAAGTTATGAGAAATGGGAAACACTTTATTTTAAGGTAATAAAATACTGTAGTAATACTATAGTAATAATAACAGTCAAATAAATGATGCATAATTACAAGTAACTACCGTAACCCTAAACTAAACCCGAACCGTAACTCTATAGTAAGTACATGTAGTCAATTAATATCACTTATACTTATTTGAGTAAGTACAATGTAACTACGTCACCTTAAAATTAAATCAAATTAATGTTAATAAAATTGTTTGTTCAAAGTTATCTGGTATTTAATAACGTTATTAAAAAACGTGTTCATGAAACGGTGAGGAAGTATCATTCCCACGTTTGCGAAAAATTATAAAATGGAATGCTCCAAGAAAAAAAATATTTATAAAACTGGATGTTCAGGGAACATTCAGAAATAAAGTTCTCTATGTGAACGTTAGCAAAACGTTCTTAGAATATTTTTTTGTTAGTTGGGAATACATTTGCATTTTATTTACCTAGTTTTCACAGCATCATCATTTACTATTGGTAATTGCAACAAAACACAGTGAGAGTATCATTCCCGGCAGAAGCAATTAGCTAGATTACTCAAGTCATTAATTTTGCAGAGAACCTTTACCCTCGAATTTCACAAATATGTGTGTCAAACTGTGCAAATTGCTTGATGAAATTGGACGTAACAGGCAATCAAGCAAATAAAAACAAACAGCACCGCAAGCAATGCTTGGCGAAACGTAGAAATCAATCCATTCAAGACCTCCAAATGTGCTTCCAACTCAAATACAGAAGTTCAAACACTGAAACACTACACGTATTTATTTGACTCGCTCAAAGAAGTTTCGAACCACAGCACTGGCACAATCACACATACAGAGAGCCAAAAGAGTTTTGGAGAAGAGGTGGTATCTGAAACTATGATGAATGGATGCAGTTTGTGATTGGCATACCTGATGCGTCCCAGTGCAGTCCTCCGGGGCTGGCTGCCAGGCGCCGCCGTTTCCTCACGCTCACGCCGCCATGACAGGAGTCTCTGGTGGGCTTGGGCAGGGGAGTTGAGGTGGTCCGCAGGGGCGGTGAGGAGTGAGGGGAGGCTGAAACTGGCAGGAGCGGAGAGGGTGGCAATAGATGGGTTTTCCTCTCCTGGCACTGGCTCAGATGACTAGACTCGTTCTCCGGGGGCCTGTGGAACGAAAGAGATTTCATTTCTGCTGTCACTCCACTATAATTAGCTGTCATAGCGTGATGTTTTCATGATCACAATTGAGCTCCCCCGTACCGCACAGCGTGTCATACCGGCAGTGAAAAACGCAGGTTTTTCCATAACAATCAACGCTGAGAAAATTACAGCGTTAGCTGGATATCAGAAAAAGCAGGGAATTAAACATGTGAGAACAAAATGTTGGAAGGATTATATTATAGACATCAAGCGGTATTGGCAATATTATGTGCACAATTTAATTCTTAGTTTGAGAACATTCTATTATAAAAAATATATATATATCAATGCAATAATACATTTAGTAGAAGCCTCAATAAAATAATGAATAGTTATAAAAATAAACAAACACCAATTTGGAATCTGGAATACCTGGAATCTGGAAGGGTATAGCTTTGGCTTTTTCTTGATCCTCTCGTGTGAGACCCTGATTTTTTTCTTCTAAACAAAAACTCAACAATCCGTTCCATTGCAAGCATGATGCCCTCATGCACTTCTTCTCTTCATGTAAAACAAGTTATTAAAGATTTTCCATTTGAATCCGTATGAGCCATGAGCAGCATATTCAATTTGAATGCACCTGCAAGATCTAACGCCACCGTTTTTGCCCAGGACTTCCCGTTGCTAAAGCCTTTTTATAGTCAAATCAACAACGTAATCGCTCTAGGGTAAAAAGAAGGCCCCTGGTTAAAAAAAAAACTTTAAAAAAAGCAGCCCAACCAGCGTTCAGCGCCCGGCATAAATATTAAATAGCACCTTCAGCTAAAGTGTGCCAGCCGCACACACAAAAGCCATATCAGTCTGTCAAGAGTCAAGTGTAGCGCCTATCTGATGGTAGAGTTGGCTATGTTGCTTTTGTGAGGCTTGATTAACTGTAGCAAGTTAAGAGAGGTTTCCAGTGAATGCTTTGTTTCCACTGAGAGATGTAATAACACCATCGCAGCATGGAGCCCGGCTTTTTGTTTTTAATAAATGGCTCTGCTTAGGCTTATGAATGTAGCCTGATTACATAAAGTTGGATGGCAGGGTGTTTCTTCTACCCCAGGCAGGGTAAAAGCAATATTAACTGGTCTTAGTCATTGTATGCACTGCATTTTTGTGTTTCTAGTTTGTAGCGTATGATTTTGGGTGTTCTGATGATTCAGTTTTCGTTGAGACTAGTGCTGCATAAAAGGTAGCTGAGAAGACATGATTGGTTTTGATTGGCTATTGAAACCACAAGAGCCACAGTGATTCAACATGTAGTAGGTTGGCTGGTACTACTGTCAGTGTAATTCTCTCTTCTCTGCACAGCTCTTAGTTTTGATATGCATTCAAAAGTGTGTATGAAGAAAACAAGCATGTTTAATAGGACTCTCAAAAGTAATCAGATGTTGTTAAATATGGAGTGAAATGTTTATTGAGAACTAAGAGAACTAAGAGTCATTTAAATGTCAGTCACAATCTGTACAAATTGGTACATACTCACATATCTTTTTTAAATAAATGGTTTGCAGATGTCTGGCTATGTCAGAGTGTTCTGCTAACAAGAAGGTCCAAACACTGACTTGTGTAAACAATGAATAAACAATGACATCATGTGGTCAATACACGAATTACAGTCTACCAACTGCACTCAGTCAAACATAAAGACATTTTTTCTTGAACATTTGAAAACAAAATGTTTTACTATATATATATATATATATATATATATATATATAAAAAAATTTATGTATATATTGATTTTACATTCATTTGGTCATTCAAATTGTAAATATATTTATGATTTTAATGTTCAGTAAGGTTTTTTTTTCCTTAATAATTTCCAGCTGACTGTACATTATCTCAGTTATTGCATGCTACTTACCAAATAAATAAGCAAAATGGATATTTGAGCTGGAATTATTTGAATATGTAAGAAGAAAGATACCAAAGAATGATACGAGAGGCTTGGACTGTGCAAAATGTGTAGGTAACTGGCTGTCAGTACTCAATTTTACAGTTTAGTGGTCATTAAACACACACAAAAATAGAATTGGGTATTCCAAAGAGCTGTGTAATAGTAAAAATGGCGATTATGTATTTGCATGTCCATAAGATAGTAAACCAAGACACTGCTAACCAACAGTCTAAGCACACAGACATAAGATTTCTGGTTGGATATGAAAATTGTCTTTAACTGAAACGCCTACTCTAAAATGCCATCAAACTGGTCTGTAACAAGGAAACAGGAACTAGCATGTCTTAAAATTCACTCACAAACACTTTACCTGGATTCTTTGTATGTGTCTCCATTGTCATTCTCATGGGAGGGATTGTCGTTCTCATGGGAGGGTGTCAGCAAGGAGCAAACTGAATCCCGGCTCCTGGGTAACAAAGTGGAGGGCATACACAGCCATGTCTCCAGATCAGAGAATTTTGAGTAGCTCAGCATCTCTAAAACACTGAAATACAGGAATACAATAATCATTCAGTTTTGCTTAATTAAACCTATAAAACAGAACTAATAATAAAATATTTTTAGTTCTTTATAGTATATATATTGTTTTCATAACATAAATATATAGCCTAATCATATCATTATTTGTATTTTTTTTTTTTTTTTTATAGTGCTTACAGTACCTGTCCTCTCCCATTCCAGGGATTTCATATTTCTCATTAGCTGTGAGGCAACCATATGGTGTTTGTGATTCCTGTGGAGACAGCAGGCAACTTTTCTCGGTCTCATAAGACATCTTGAGCCATTTCTGAGCACGCAAAGAAAATAGTAAAACCTGTTAGTGTACTATATGCTTATCATGGCAGGTTTTCTTCTACAACCACTAATGAAGCCAATATACACCAAAGCCAAAATCCACATAGCTAATGTTTTGGACCTGAGGTCACTTCTCAGCACAGGTCCCTGCTGGTGGTGCCAAACAGAGGCTGGATAAATAATCAAGTCCGCACACATTACTAATGCCCATTCAGCATACAGTATCTGGCTGACATGTTTTAGTAGCCTAGCCTGTTTTAGAGCAAGGTCTAGTTGTCACATGGTGGAGCTGTCAAACAGGTTATATCCCAGTAACTATGGTTTAAGGCTAAATGTGAATCCTGCCCTATCCTAATATGAAATTAATATTTTAAATATGACATCATCAACATATAAATATGTAAATATGAATTAAAATATTACATTACAACAAGAAAAACAAAACAATATTAATCTATGATATGAACAAAGTTTAATGCATAATTTCATTTAGCCTACACAACAAAAGCAGCATCAGAGCCGACTATGATACTGTTTACATTTTCTACCAAAACCAAATGATAAAAGATATTTTAATGTTAACTTTTACATTTGGCTGTTTCCTGTTTTACTGTTTACATTAAAAGGAAACCTTTATGGGTTGTTCAATGGCAGGTTCCATTGTGGCAACTAGTGTGACAGCATTTCCTGCTATTGGGGCATGTTGTCACAGGAAAATATTAATAAATGATCAGAAACTTTTTATCCATGGCAGTAACGGTGGAAATGTTCAATGGATTTCTGTAGCCAAGACTTTAATGAGTGACTAAACATAAAGTCGACTTCCATAAATAAACAATCATGATACATTCACTCCCTTAATCACTACAGAAATTACTTTAAACAAATTAGCTTTAGCATAGGTGTGGCTCCGAAATAACTTTAAGATCTTCTCACATTTTTACCATCACAACACAGTTCATATATCCCACATGCATCCATCTTTAATTACTCCTCTTCCCAACACTCCACCTACACTTTGCAAACACTTCAGTTGCGATGTACAGTGTAAAGTTTACACATTTTCACCTCCAGGGCAGACAGCTTCATTGAATATGAATACTCGTTTGGAAAAGGAGGGAATGTACCTCTTTGTTCTCCGGTTCTGGACTCAAGGAACCGCGGCGGATCCTCAGAACATCTGCATCCTCTTCCCGTAAAAACCTGAAACTAGACTCAAAACTTCCCGTTACGTGTCTTCCACTCAGGCGTACTGAAAAGTCGAACTTCTGCGACTGCATGTAGAAAGAAAAGCAAAAGATTTTTTGCAAAACTCACCAAATATGATCTCTGTTCGCCATCAGGAAGTGAAGAAACCCTGTCATCTGCTTCGAAGATACTCTTTCATCTCTGTTCAATAACTAAACTGTTCCACGGAGTAATGTTTTGATAGCCTATGTTTTGCTAACGAGTGTATACATACATACATGTATGGACGTAAAAATGTCGATTTTCTTTGAAACCCGTCCTGTTCAGATTTCTTGTACTTGTCTGTGTAAGATAAGACAGGAAATATTTATGTAGTTATCCAGGAAAATGAGGGACTGCAATTATCTCACATAAACAATTCTTCATCTTCATGTTGATGTAACCAAAGAACATCTCAGCTATTTTCACCAGAGAACATGATGACTAACTTATAGCCTCAGTTATATAAACCTTGCCTATATTTATGAAGAATATGTAACACTGTTAATCTATAAATCCACTGTAAAAAAAGAAGAAAAAAAGTTGAGTAAACTAAAACGTGCTTGTGGTAACTAAAACTGAATGGTTAAAGTAAATTTAAGTCAAAATTATTATATTAAAACTATTGGCTAATTGTATTGTAAATTATATTATTAAATATTATTATTATTATTAAATATTATAGAAATATTTGATTCACTGAATCACTGTAAAAAAAGTTTTATAAACCATGATTATTGGAAATAATCAAATAAATATTCAAATATGATTTAAAGGTGCAGTAAGAGATTTCTGAGAAACGCTGTTGAAAGTGGATTGGGAGCAGCACGACTCCCTAGTAGCCAATCAGCAGTAGGGGGCGTGTCCATTCATGATGGAGGAGGAGAGAGAGTCAAGTGAGAGATTTGAAGAAAGATTGTAGAAAGAGAGATGGCTGAGAGACATTGCAACAACAACAAAAAAGATCAGAGGAATATCACTGGAAGAGACCTAAGTGGGAGGTCTGAAGAAAGACGACAAAATTGCGTTGTTTCTGATCTATTGGTTTAGCTGTTTCACACAACCAAGAGATGCTGTTGTTGTAATGTTAGCTATAGTAATTGGACAGTTTATAGTGTCATTGTTTGTCTGAAGCTGGTGTGCTGCTGGCGACTAAAACATTTCTTGCAAGTATACACTCATACTGGATGTTAATTTTTTGTTCCTCCTTTGTTGTTCGATCGTCACCTTCACTTTATTTTTTGAGAAGCATTATTTTGCTTCACCTCATGCCATGACAAAGTGTCATCTCCTGCATTGTATGGTGCATTTTGGGGGCGGAGCAATGAAGGGAGGGGTGTGTTTGTTTGGTTTGACTTTAAAGGGGTCATGACATGAGAAACCAAATTTGCCTTGATCTTTTGGTATATAGAGGTCTTTGTACCATTAAAACTTCCTGCAAGTTTCATAGTTTAAGACATCCTCCCCATTGTAAACGAAGCATTTATTTAATCAAGCTCTAATTACAGCTTGTTGGGGATCCATGGTAAGAAGTGATGTCACGGTAAGAAGTGACGTCACGGTACGAAGTGACGTACCAGTCGTTTGCATATGACCGCCTCCAGCGCAAGACAACTACACCTCATTTCGCATTATTGTCATGCCACAGGTGTTCAGTCGACGTGCAGCGAGTGGGTCTGTTTACAATTAAGATCGCGATGACGCAGATGTGCTGTTCCTGGCTGTGGACAAACAAAATGTTTGAATTCGCTGACAAACGATCCAGACATCAGGGAAAAATGGATGCAGTTTATTTTTTGCGGACGTCCCAGTCACGGCAGTGTTAATTTAAGCGTGTGTTCTCTACATTTCAAGGATGACTGTTTTGGGAACAAATGATGCTGGCTTTGCCAGAAAACTTTTGCTTAAAGATCAGGCCGAGCCGACTATTCTGAGCCCAACAACGACGACGCAAACTGTAAGTAATGTATTTCATCTTAAAACTACTATTAGCCAATGACGTTAGCCAATCATAACAGTGGGCGTCAACACTGAACTCTTAAAGGGGAAACACCCCCAAAACAGACTGTTTGAATCAGAGGATGAGAATTATGATGAAAGGGTCATAAATCACTAAAAATGTAAAAAAAAAAAAAGGTCCAAAAAAATATAGTAATACTGTAATTGCACCTAAGGGAACATAATAAAACAAAAACAAACTAACCCTTTAAGATGTTGACTTGTTTAAAATTTTACAGTTTGTATCTCACAGGAACATTACCCTCAAGGTCAGTGACCTTGTTGCTTTTAGATAAAGATGGTGAGATGATGCTTTTACCAAGACACTTGTGTATGTCACATTTCAATATTTTCACCCATAAATTAAACCCACTCACTCCCTGTGAATATTTCTTTCCCTTGTTAGTCACTATAAAGACCACATGAGGGAGCTTTAACCCACGCATTTCTCCAGAGACTGAAACCCGCCTTATGAAACCAGTTGAAGACTTTTCAGCAGACATGATGATAAATTATTTTCTGAGAAACTCACAGTTCTACACAGATCACAATGCAGATGAGCAAGAGTCCAAGCACAGCACCCAGTTATGGGAGTGGGAAAAAGATGAAAGGCAGAGAACATTGAACATCTGTCTGTAATTGACGGCATGGCCAGGGAATCTAGGGGAGTGTGTGGCCTTGCAGCTGTGGTGCAGGGATTTGTTTTTGTTCCTTGGATACTGTGGCACCCTGGAGGCCCAGAAACTGACCCACCACAGGGACGATTCCAAAGGATGCGTGCAGTCAGTGTGTAGAGGGTTAAATATCAAGGTTGTATTTAAAGAAAGAGAAACATATTGAAGAAATAATTCATTTCAGTCTGGTTTCCACTCCGGGGCACATATGCTTCATGTCATGGTAAGTTTCTTCTTCAGCTTCTCAGTTTGTGAAGCTTTTTTATTTATGCATTAAACTTTCTGCATGACTATAGTGAACTGGTAAATAATTGTACTATGTTATTTTATAAATAGCTACTTAAATCTGTCCATATGTACACTATCGTTCAAAGGTTTTGTGGCTCACCAAAGCTGCACTGATCAAAAATACAGTAAAAACAGTAATATTGTGAAATATTATTTCAATTTAAAATAACTGTTTATATTTTAATATATTTAAAAAAGTAATTTATTCTTGTGATGGCAAAGATTCATTTTCAGCATCGTGTGCAGCTTCAGTGTCACATGATCCTTCAGAAATCATTCTAATATGCTGATTTGGTGCTAAGTAACAATTTGATTATTATTACATTGAAAACTGTTTTGCTGCTTAATAGGCCTATTTTTGTGAATAACTATGATATGTTTTTGTTCCGGATTCATTGGTGAATAGAAAAAGTTCAAAAGAAAAGTATTTATTTGAAATATAATTTTTTGGAAACATTATTAATGGATTTACTGACATAATTGAATGCATCATCATTGCTGAATAAAAGTATTATTATTATTATTTTAATTACTGACCACAAACATTTGAACAGTTCTGTGTAAAGTTCTTATTTTTCAAAACAAAATAGAAATTTTAAAAGATCATAATACAAAACAAAGTGACTATATAGTATAATTTTTCATAATTGCCTATATTTTTAGGATATGACTCCTGGGGAAAACCGAGGCATTAAAACAATAAATATAAATCATATACATCATACAATAAAAATAATTACATAAACTACAAAAATAGAGAGAATAAAAGATATATAGAAATAAATATACTCTGAATCTACATTTATTCATTTAATAGATACTTTAGTCCAATGCAAATCCAAAATATTATTGAACTCTTTATTTGCTAAATGTAGTGCAACATGAAAAATGCTCGTTGCAGAAGAAATGTACATATTGAATGACTGAAGTGAATAGATAGAAATGATCAATAATGAAAAAAGATATGTACATGGATGGACGAATGAATGAATATAATAGTTCACTTAATCTAAGACTTACGAAACAGTTACATTGAAAATTTAATTTTTGACCATAGAAATGCTGCTACGAACTGAATCGTCAGTAAAGAGCAAGAGGAACCAGACAAAAGTGAAGCATCCTAGCAGCTTTCACTGGACCATGAGCTCTGATCATTCTGCGCTGAAGGGTTCAGCCCTGGTTAATGGAGTAGAGCTGACGACAGCCACTGGAGGAGCGGAGGGGTCCTGCTCTCGCTGTACTCTTCCTTTCGGTGTGGTTCTCCTGATCATTGGCGTTGCAGTCACGGCGGTAGCCTACAGTTTCAACACCCACGGATCCACCATCTCCATTCTGGGACTTCTGCTCCTCATCGGTGGACTGTTGCTTCTGGGCTTCAGTGCAGTGAGCATGAGATGCAGAAAGAGAAGAAAAATGGACAGATCGTGGGAGAGTCAGACTGACCTGGTAGAGAGTCGGAGGAATAGCTTAGATTAAAATATGCTTCGGATTGACTGAAAATGTGTTCATTTGAATCCATGTGTCATTAAAATTCAATGTTGTAAAATCAAATCAAATTTCTGATTACTTTTATATTTAAGAAGTAAAAAATTTCAGCAGGCACTATGAATGAGTTTGTCAAATGTTGGATCATTTCTGTTACAGAGTTAAATGCAGACTTTCGAGTTTTAACAGAATCAGATACTTATTCAGACACGCAATAAATACCCAGATTTGCATTAAACTGTACATGTCATACTTTTGGGTTTAAAAAGACCTACTTTGAATGGAAATATTGGTGACTTTAAATCACATGCATAAAAACCAAAGCAGCACATTCATTGAGATTAGACAGATTATGCCCTGTGTCATGTATGAGACCATGGCCCCACTTGTGACCTCAGTTATTCTTTTTTTTTTTTTTTTTTTTTTTGTCCATCTGGTACGTTTACAGTATAATCCTTGTCAAACAAACTTTGGGCAGGTGGTATCTGCTAGTGTTCACTGCCGTAAGCTGTAATAGATGCTTATGGACAGATCAAGACATAAATGTTGCAAACCCAGATTAAAAGAAGAAAAGCACTCTACTTTCTCGTCCATTAACAGGAATGTCAAACAATACTGTATCCTTGGATAACCTTTGCGTATACCACCAAATATGAACGTTTCATTTTAAAACTTTTTTTTTGTTGAGACGTGATAGCATGCCTTATTTCAAATATCATTTAATCTTTTATGTCACTTTTGTAGTGTATATTATATTGGCTTTATACATATTAAATATGCCTCAACAATATATCACACAAAAATGTATGAAATATGCCCCCCAAAAAAACAAAACAAATATATATATATATATATATATATATATATATATATATATATATATATATATATTTAGTTTTATATTGTTGAGACTTCTTTTTAATCTTTTTTGTCACTTCTGTAGTGTCTTTATATGGTCCATTTTTGCAATATTACTATATGTGTAAATGCATGTGTATTCAGTTAACAGTTGTATATTATATGTATAATTATACAGTGCCCTCCACAATTAATGGCACCCCTGGTAAATATGATCAAAACTGGCTGTAAAAAATAAATCTGCATCGTTTATCCTTTTGATCTTTCATTCAAAAAATTAGCAAAATTCTAACCTTTCATTTAAGTAAAAGAATTGAATGTGGGGGGTAAATCACATTATGAAATAAATGTTTTTCTCCAAAACACGTTGGCCACAATTATTGGCACCCTTTTATTAAATACTTTTTGCAATCTCCTTTTGACAAGATACCAGCTCTGAGTCTTCTTCTATAATGCCTGATGAGTTTGGAGAACACCTGACAAGAGATCAGAGACCATTCCTCCATACAGAATCTCTCCAGATCCTTCAGATTCCCAGATCCATGTTTGTGCTTCTTCTCTTCAGTTCAGCCCACTCATCAGGTCAGGGGACTGGGACGGTCATGGCAGAAGCTTCATTTTGTGCTCCGCAACAAATTTTTGTGATGATTTTGATGTTTGTTTTGGACCGTTGTCCTGATGGAAGATCCAACCACGGCCCATTATAAGATTTCTAGAAGAAGGCGTCAGGTTTTGATTTTTTATCTGTTGATATTTGATAGAATCCACGATGCCATGTATCTGAACAAGAAGTCCAGGACCTCCAGCAGAAAAATATGCCCACAACATTAAAGATCCAACAGTATATTAAATTGTACACATGGGGTACTTTTTATCCTTGTGTTCACCAAACCCATCTAGTGTGTTTGCTGCCAAAAAGCTATTTTTTTAGTCTCATCTGACCACAGAACCCTGTGCCGTTTGAAGATCCAGTCGTGTCTGACAATTAAATTTGCTGGAGTTTGTTTCTGGAGGAGCGAGGAGGATTTTTCTTGAAACCCTCCCAAACAACATGTGGGGATGTAGGTTTTTTTTTTGTTTTTTTTTGGGGGGGGGGCTTTCTGACCCCAAGACTCAACTAATCTCTGCAATTCTCCATCTGTGATCCTTGAAGAGTCTTTGGCCACTCAAACTTTCCTCCTCACCGTGCATTAAGACAATATAGACACGCGTCCTCTTCCTGGCAGATTCGTAACATCTTTAGTTGATTGGAACTTCTTAATTATTGCCCTGATGGTCAAAATGGGGATTTTCAATTCTTTAGCTATTGTCTTACAGCCACTTTCTATTTTGTGAAGCTCAACAATCTTTTGCTACGCATCAGAACTATATTCTGTGGTTTTACTCATTGTGATGGATGATTAAGGGGATTTGGCCTTTGTGTTTCCTCATATTTAAACTCCTGTGGAACAAGAAGTCATAGCTGGACAGTTTCATGTTCCTAGTCACCCTGGTGTACTAAAAAAGGTAAATATTAATGGGAATATACTTCAGAGATATTTTACTCGTAAAAAATTCTAGGGTCAAGTCAAGTCAAGTCAAGTCAAGTATATTTGTATAGCGCTTTTCACAATACAGATTGTATCAAAGCAGCTTCACAGTATTAAATTAAAATAATACAACAAGGTTTGTTTCTAGTGGAATTTATTGATAAAATCAAATTAGATATCCCCAGAATATCCCCAACTGAGCAAGCCAAAGGCAACAGTGGCAAGGAACCGAAAAACTCCATCAAGTGACCTAATGGTGTCCTAAAACTCCATCAGGTGACCCAATGGAGAAAAAAAAACCTTGGGAGAACCCAGGCTCAGTCGGGGGCCAGTTCTCCTCTGGCGTTTATTAACTAGAGGCCGGATTGTAATTTGACCTGTAAGATTAAAAATATTATATGAATGCCTGGCTGAAGAGATGCGACTTTAATCTAGTTTTAAACTGGGAGAGCGAGTCTGAGCAACGAACACTATCAGGAAGGCTATTCCAGAGTTTTGGAGCTAAATGTGAAAATGCTCTCCCTCCTTTGGTGGTTCTGGATATCCTAGGTATGACCAAAAGCCTTAAATTAAGTGATCTTAAAGAGCGCGATGGATTATAGGGCGATAGAAGATCCGTTAAATATGGCACCCCAATTATTAGGGGTGCCAATAATTGTGGCCAATGTGTTTTGGAGAAAAACATTTATTTCATAATGTGATTTCCCCCCACTTTCAATTCTTTTACTTCAATGAAAGGTTAGAATTTTGCAAATTTTTTGAATGAAAGATCAAAAGGATAAACGATGCAGATTTATTTTTTACAGCCAGTTTTGAGGGGTGCCATTAATTGTGGAGGGCACTGTATATCCATAAAACTAGAAAAATTATGAGTGCAAAATGCCACAAAACTTAAAATACCTCCAAAAGCAGTATTAAATCTGCTTTTTGGCATCTGTTTTACATCACAGTCCATTTATGATGACATAAAACATAGCTGTTTCTTAGACTCTTTCAGCCAGCTCTGTCCCAAACACTCAAAGTGCTTACATTAAATAATTATACATGATTATGTATGCACATTATTGTGTTTTTTTTTTCAATGAAACTCTACTGAATGACACAAAATAATGAAAAATCTATAAAAATGATGAATGCCAAAAGCTAAAAAAAAAATATTTATACTTAATTAAGTTATTAAATATACTTAGGCTAATTATATTATATTTTCCCAAATTACCTTAAAAAAATTATATATATTACTTTTGAAAGTAATGTGTTACAATATTACTTTATTCCCTGAAAATAAACTAATCGCATTACTTAATTACTTTATGGAAAATAATGTAGCCTATTGGGTTTGCTTGTTTGTGTTTTAGTTTTAGTTTTTTTAAGTTAGATTTTTGGCAAAAAGAAAGGCCCTTTCACACCAAATGTATTTTAACACTATTCCTTAACATTATAACCTCAACGTTTGTCTGTCTGTGCACTGCACATTTTATGGAGAACAGCTTCCAGAAGAGAGTATGCAGGCTACGCACAAAAGCTTCTCCTGAAAGAAATACTTTTTCTGATTTTGTCGGGACAATCTTTTGTTTATGGATCAAAACTTGTAAGTATGTCTTATTTGTTTGTGTTTTTTTATTAAAAGTTCCAATTATAAGTTTTATGTAGGCTAGTTGCTAAGCTATGCTGTAAACGAATGGCAAAGCTTTGCCTCGGCTAGCCTACTAACTAACATTGCAACAGTACACACAGTAAAAAACAATGGGTTATTCTTTTAACCCAACCGTTGGGTTACATATATTGGGTCAATATGTTGGGTTATTTTCCAAAAATATTGGGTCATTTTTTTTAAATCATTGGGTAATTTCTAGAAATAACCGGACTGTTGGGTTAAATAGCCTACTGTTTCTGCAGCGACGGTTCAAATTTTAACGGTCCAGTGACAGACAGTCAACACAGAAGCTGCTGCTACATCCTGATTATGAAAGGTAAGTATAGTTTTTATGTATATATAACATTAAGAATTGTGTACTGAGACGTTGAATATAATTATTCTAAAATTAAATTATAAAAAAAAAAGTTCCCTTTAGTCCTAAGGAAATTAATCCTAGCTATCCCCGTTAGCTCGCTAGCAGTAATAAAGTAATTAATTAAAACATTACACTAGTGAAACCGTTTAGAAATGTACTACCAGTAAGTTACCTACTACAATAAACTAATAGGCCTAGTCTGAAAACACTATCTAGCATTAGGCCTGTTTTATGGTATTCTTGATAGCAAAGGTCTAGAAGGGACTTTAGTGATGGTCTGTCACAGCTGAAGCAGAGTCAAATAAATAAATAATAAAATAAATAATTTAACTCAACTGTAGGGTTATTTTAACCCAACTAAAGTTCAACCCAATGCATTGGGTTAAAATAACCCACAGTTGGGAAGGTGTCATACCAACCCATAGTTGGGTTATTCGTTGGGTTATTTTTAACCCAACATTTTTATGTGAGTATAGTCTAGTGTTTACTTAAGCTTTGAAGCTTTTGCTTTTGTACGGTTCTTCACCACCCCTTACTGTACGTACGTTCACACCGCCGCCGACTTGAGCTTCCAAAGTTACCGGAAGTCATTCATTTTCAATGGAAGCTGGCTTTTCTTAGCTGCAAGGAGCGTCAAATCCATCGGCGTCGCGTTTTGGCCGTTTTGAGCGTCAATCAAAAAGTTGAAAGTATCTCAACTTTATGGTAATGAGTTATGACGCGGTTCAGCGGCAAACGCCAGCAACCAATCAGAATAGACGTCCTTCGCGCTGGCTGATTCCGGAGAAACATACGATGTAAACTTTCGTTCCTATCAAAACATTAGTTCCGAGAAAATGGAGGAGAAACTGATAATCGCTGTTGCTGGGTTTCCTATCATTTATGATATGACGTTATTTTCATATAGGGACCAGTTCTGTTACTAAAGACAGAGAGCCCCAGCCGCGCGCGCACCCTCACCTACACTGTCTTCGAACAACACGTCTTACTCTCTCTCCCTCGCGCATATTAATCATAATATTTTTTTTCCCCCGACCAAATGTGAACAAACCGGTTATAAAAATGCTGTCATTATAAAAGGTTTCTAGTGTCAATGTATTGCTTGTTTTTTTCTGTTTACATTTCATGGTGTGACAGACTTCAGAGCGGCCAAAGCGTCAGTAAGCTTCCCCGTACTTTTTGACAAGCGTCCTTGACAGGGCGGCCAGAGCTTCTTTGCAGCTCAAGTCGGCGGCGGTGTGAACGGACAGTTAGGAAAATTATCCATGATTGATTACTGTTTGTATTGCCATAGTTTTCCAATGAATATTATTAAATGGTGGATAACTGTACTTGCAAAGTCCGTACTTGAAATCTGGACAGCACGATCCTCTTGTTCGTTAACACTGTCAGGGTCTAAATCGGGCTCGAAATGATTTGAAATTGACACCATTGTTGATAATTATATTTGAGTAGAGCTAGCAGTTATGAAGTGGCCTGATATTTCCCGAACACATGCTATGCGCTGCCAATCACAACACACTGGGCCAGCTAACCAATCACAGCACATTTCGTATTTAGGAAGGAGGGGCTTCATCGAAAATGAAAAATCGCGGGGGTTTTTTACAATCAAGCATTAAAGCATATTCTAGTACACCCCAAAAACAAAATCAAGACTTCGTAAAAGGGCATAATAGGACCCGTTAAAAAAATTAACAAAAATTAAACACAAATGTGATGTTTATTCAATGTCATTTTTGCTTATTAGTATGGTTGAATTGAATAATCGAAGGTCAGCAGCAAAGACATTGGTTAATAAAGTGAGATTAAATGCATGAAGTATATGTGTGCTGTTTAACATTTAATTATTGCAGGTTTGTGTGGTTTTCTGAGTTTGCATTTGATTGTTTTTAATCATTTTGAGGAATACTGAATCAGTTTTTGTGCAAGTGAGATGAGTCAGAAGTTCTCACATTTAGTCTATAACTATAATAACCATCATGTTTACTCAGTGCACCGCACACACAATGCGTCTGTACTTACTCCTGATTCCTCTCAACATGGAGACAAGTTACTTAGATATTTTTTGTAAATTTAAAAGTAGTGCATTACTTTACTAGTTACTTGAAAAAAGTAATCTGATTACATAATTCGCATTACTTGTAATGCATTACCCCAACACTATATATAAATATATATTTACCTCCAAAATACCTCCACACATAACCTTAAATCTGCTTTTTGGCTCCAGTGTTATGTCACCATCCATTAATAATGACATGTCATAACTGTTAGCCACTCTCCCAAAAACCTTCAAAGTGCTTTATGTTTTATTTAATTAATCATCATATATAATTATTAATACAAAAGTGTTTTATTATAATTAAATACAATTAAAAACCCATAAAACTAGAAAAATTATGAGTGCAAAATTCCACAAAATTTAAAATACCTCTGCTTTTTGGCATCTGTTTTACATCACAGTCCATTTATGATGACATAAAACATAGCTGTTTCTTAGACTCTTTCAGCCAACTCTGTCCCAAACACTCGAAGTGTGCCTTACATTAAATAATTATATATGATTTTGTATGCACATTATTGTGTTTTTTTTTTTAATGAAACTCTACTGAATGACACAAATAAGGAAAAATCCATAAAAATGATGAATGCCAAATGCAAAAAAAAAATTATTTATACTTAATAAAGTTATTAAATATACTTAATTAAGTTATATTTTCCCAAATTACCTTCAAAAACAACATTAGTATGCTTTTTGGCTTCGGTATTATGTCCATTTATAAAGACATAACATAACTAGTAGCCACTTTTAATTAACACTGTCTCAATACAAAATATAAATGATTATTATGTAAAAAATATCTTGATTAAACAAAACAAAAAATCCAGAAAAATAAATGCAAAGTGTGTGTGTGTGGGGGGGGGGGGAGATGCATATTCCATTTTCCGAAAATACCTCCACACACATTAAATCTGCTTTTTGGCTTGAGTGTTATGTCACGGTCCATTATAATGACATAACTAAAAGTCGTTCATTACACAATACTCAGTGAAATCCCACATTGACGTGCTTCTGGCGAAAGAACACGAGGTGGGACATGCTAAAAATTCTACTCCACCCTTTCACCGCTTCTACATAATTTGTCCAAATCCATCTTGCAATGTGCAGTTGGCAAAATTAAAATGGCAGCTTAAGCTATTAAAGTGAGCAGCTTTTAATCATTGGCTGCAGGAATTTAAGGTTGGTGGAATAGAAGGGGAGGGATTAAAGTCTCTGAACGGCAGAGCGACATCTCCACTCTGATCTCTGCACAGGGCCCTGCTGGTGCTCGTCGGGGGTATCCCTGCTACTGCACGCTTAGCCTGAAGAGCCCGGGTCCATGGTGCCCACGTTTCCCTCGGAGCGCGGAGTCAGGGATGCAGCGTCGCCATGGGTTTCATGGAGTTTTACCTGGAGATTGATCCAGTCACTCTAAACCTCATCATCCTCATCGCCAGCTACGTGATCTTGCTTCTGGTCTTTCTCATCTCTTGCATCCTGTACGACTGCCGGGGGAAAGACCCTACCAAGGAGTACGTCTCCGAGCCCCCCGCCCCACAGCAACAGTCTCCCATCCGGCTCGTGGTGATGCAGAACTCCCCGGCCTCATCGCGTTATAATGAGCAGAACAACACAGCTTCCTCTAACTTCGCACATCTGACCCCTGACATCATGCGCGAGAAGAGGAGCACGCTGGTCTGACCAGAGCATCCAGAGTGAATCGTCTCGCATATTCAAACCTCTAGAAGTTAATGAATGCTAAAATTTAAACCTAATTTGAACTGAAACAGGTAAGAAACAGTTCCTTCTCACTGACCTGAATACATGACCCATTTAATGCACATTGAATTAAATTTTTTATTCCAAGGTGATGTCATTTATACTATTTCTGCATATGATTTATAATATGATTTTCTTTGTTTTTTTAATAAGGATACTAAAATCAAGACATGTTTAACATACTGACATTATTCAGTCTATACATTATTCAGTATGCAAACAATATTTACAGACATATTCCATTTCCAGGATTGTCAAAGTGCATGACTAGATGAATTGTTTAGAATTTATAACCATTAACAGGAAGAAGGCATCTGGTTGCACAGGGATTAACTTCAGCAACATCAAGTGTCTGTGCTATTGCGTCATCATCCGAGTAAACACAAACCAAAATGGTCGTAGGACGGCAGTGTTTTACGCACTATGGTCTTTACTTTATCCAGATAAGATGGTTATGTAAATATGATATTGTGTAAAATTTAATTGAATGGCGAAATGCGAAGGGGGGGGATAGTGTACAATGCAATATCATTATTGTAATAATGTTACAATAAACATAACATTATTATTGTTATGGTCATTTTACATTACAACTTTAGCTTATGTTGTGATTTAGATTTAATACTAAGAGCAGGACTACCTCGCACTAAACTTTTCAATACACATTATCTGCTTTTTTGTGTGCGTATGGATGGATGGATGGATGGATGGATGGATGGATGGATAGATAGATAGATAGATAGATAGATAGATAGATAGATAGATAGATAGATAGATAGATAGATAGATAGATAGATAGATAGATAGATAGATAGATAGATAGATGCTTCAAATAATCTTTTGTTGATTTGAAGTTAGGCTATTTAAAAGCAGCAGCCATTATTTTATATAGCCAATAGCCAGAGAATATGATTTTGACAGACTAATAAACTACAGCACATCTACAGGTGTATCATGTCTGCGATATTGTCATTGCTCTAAATTGATGTGTAGACACGTCTAGAATTGATATTCGATTATAGTAATTAGCCTAAATATCATCTATGATCTAATATGAATGGTAATCAAAAAGGTTGCTAAATTTGAATAAGGACCAGTGCTAGTTTGTATTTCTCAGATAACAGTTTTATGATTAACCCATTAAAGACAACCAAACAAACCATTAACATTTTTCAATTAAAGTTACATTTAAAATGACAGTTTTTGTCATTGGCAATGTCAATCTGGGCTGTTCATGTGCATTGCTGCTGACATAACAGGAACATAATATGAATTTTCCTGCTCATAACCTGTTGATTTCCTCATTTCTAACTGATATCTTTGTCTAGAACTAGTTACTGTAAAATACACTGCAAAGAACAAACTATATGTGAAATAACAAGTTTGCTGTGGTCAACAGTGCAAGAATTGCTAACATGAACATATTTTTCGCAATGTTTTTCTCTTGATCTCCATATACTGTATATACTTGATCTCCATATACTTAAAGAGACAGCGTTCATCATTAGAATTACGTAACGTGACCCTCTGACAACACATCAAACAGCATTTTACTACTGAAGGCGAGGTCAATAAAACACCATCTTTAATGGCTTCTCTTCTCTGTTTCAGAGCATCCATCTGCATTCATTAGTTTATTGTGGACAATTTCATCATGGAAATGGAGTTATTTTATCCTCTGGACACTGGATGGAGGCCGGTAGAAGACACTTGTGCATGCCTAAACAGAGCTAATGTCTGGACACGTGTACAGTCACAATGTTGTCTGCCGTAAAAATGACATGATTATGCAGCTTTGTTAAAAGCATAAATGTTGCCCATGTAGTGTGTACAACACAAGTATATAACTTATAGATTTTGAATGTGTCTGTTGTGAAGTTTGAATGTGTGTGTGTGTATGCGTGTGTTTGTAAACTTATAGGTATATTATAAAGGATACATTTACAATAATTGTTTCACAGTAAAAACAAATTCATTCCACACTGATAAATCCACTTGGCTGAATGCATCAGACGTCTGATATAAATCATAATCTATGCATTGCATTTCTTTTTTCAAAGCAACTTATTTTGCATTCAGTATATTAATTTAGCCATTTACTGTATGTATTCCCCAGGAATCAAATGCTGCTGAGCCGTTGATCTACATCATCTAAAATGCAATATATTCATGAAGTATAATAATAATAAAAGTATAATAATGATAACGCTATAATGAACAAAAATGAGCAATATATTTTTTACAAGCATTTATTAACCTTTGTTAATGTAAGTTAATAAAAATGTTATCTTTTAATGTTCATGATAGTTGACAGTGCATTAACTAATGTTAGATATGAACTTATGATCATAAAAATATATTAGTAAATGTTGGCTTAACATTAACCAAGATTAATAAATGCTGTAAAAGTATTCTTCATTGTTTGTTCTTGTAAACTAGTTAAGTTAACAAATGAAACCTTATTGAAAAGATGATGATAATAATAATAATAATAACTGTTATTTTCTGGCGGAAAAAGTAAAAAATGTATATATAATCTTTTTTTGTGTTCATTTAAAAAATATATAGATTTTTGTTTTAACAAATTGTTTGTCAATCAAGTGGTAAAAGTGGTGATTAATTCCTATTTTCACTAATATAACATACATAAAACTCATGTATTCTCTATTGGTGAATAAAGCAAATTATTATTTTATTTTTTACTTGTGCATGTTTTTGTTTCATGTATCAACATGGTAAGAGCTGTGATAAAAAACAACTGAGCAAATCTTGAATAATTCCTAACTGAATTGGAATTTACAGAGAAAGCAGGTCTATATATCAATCACATATGCATATGTCGATCGATCAGGGTCAGTTATCCTGTGTTGGCCATGAGTTGGAGAGGGCAAGCATGAGACAGTGGTGGAGGACAGTGCAAGGCTTGTAATTCCTGTTGCCTGCCCTTCCTTTCAGATGGATTGCAGCCAGGCTGAATGCAGGCTGGGATTAATGTTAGATCCCAATCTGCTCCCTCTGCATTTACAAATGGCTTTATATAACTCCTAGTCTATTTGATAAATGCCACATAATCCCAGAGGAAGTCATCTGTGTGTCTCGTTTAGGCCACACCCAGAAGCAGCACATACTGATCAGATCTGAACACATGTCATTGCAGGAGTGTGTAGTGACCATCATGCTGTTGACAGGAAGCTCATTTTACAACATGCGAAAGGTTTAGACAGAGAGAGCTTGACTTATTGCGTGCATGTCAAAGGGATGTACTGCTTAGCTGCATATTTTCTGGAAAGGAATTATTGTCTATATTTCTGTATGGCCTACTTTGTGTTTTACTATTAAATCTCATATACAGTGTATATTATCATATATATATTCATCATATTAGAAATTCATCATATTATATATATATATATATATATGAAGAGTTCAGATGCAAAAACCTCTAAATGCCATCTGAAATTTTCTTCTAGAATGATCATTTTTATCAAGCTCGTATATTTAATTTCAATAATTTCACTTAAATGGCAATTAATAGGTCATTTTCATTGCCATTTAAGTGAAATTACTGAACTTAAATATACGAGCTTCATAAAAATGATCATTCTAGGAGGAAATTTCAGATGGCATTTAGAGGTTTTTGCATCTGAACTCTTCATATATAATTATGATAATATACACTGTATTAACAATTTGAATATTTAAATATTTACATTAAATATAGGCTACTTATACTACAGGGCCGTTGAATGCTTGCCGCTTTGCGTCGTGACCGCATTACCACCTCAGGTGTGCATTATTTTTCTAATAATTCAACGGCCTGTCGTCAATTATTCCTTATATATTAATTATGATAATATATTAACAATTTGAATATTTAAATATTTACATTAAAACATTTTATATATATATATATATATATATATATATAGGCCTATATGTAATGTAAAGATTTAAATATTCAAATTGTTAAATATATATTTAAGTATAATTCTATAATAGTAATATTGAAATGTTTAAAGTATAAAATGTTATATATATATATCATTTGTTAATAAAAACATTTTTTTTTTTTTATTAAAAATTACACATTTAGTATATTTTTCTATTTTAACATTAATTTACATACTTTTCAAATATATATATATCTACAATACTGATACATCTGTTGTTGGTGATGACAGTGATGACGACAGTGATGATGATGTGTATAAAAGAGGAAAACGAATATTTTGTAACACTAATGACGGAGCATTGACAACATCTGTTTAGACTCGAGACAAACATGCCTTTTTGGATAGGCATTGCGCTCTAGTGGTACGACTGAGAATAACAACTATAATTTTTCGATCCTTTAGCATCCCACAGTGTTTGTTTTTTTTTGCAATTATTTGACGCCTAATGCAAATCTTTAAAGAAAGACTTTAAATATTTATAGTATAACAAATTTATATTTCACTCATTACACGCAACATCATCAAATATCAGCTTTTCAAAAGCTTTTTATTTTCATTAACAGGAAAAAGGAACCAAAAAGGACCACAACAGACAACATATTTAAAATATTGGAGTCAAATAATCATCTGAAGAAAGACTGTTAAAATTAAACATGCTGTAATTTAATATATTTAATATAAAAGACATTTTGTTTGTTGAAATACACAATTAACAACATTCTATGAGGCCAAGAATAAAATTATTTTACCAAGTTTGGCAAACACACATTAATATCATATTTCATGGTTGTACATCACAACCATTACATGAGAAGTATTAACAATATAATTTAACAATGAAAGAAACATAAAAAAAGTTTCGATATTGATGCACTTAATAGTAAAATGCATGTATAAGAATAGACAAAAAAGGTAAAGAAACTGATCGCATGTACATTTCATAGTTCTAAATGTTTTATATTAATGCCCATATACAGTTACCTGTAGAATTTTGAACTTTTTCATATAGTTTGATGCATATATAAATATACAGTATACATCAAATTACATAAAAATCAATTCATATGAAAATACTGTGCAAAACCAAGAATAACTTTGTAAAAACATTGAATATGACAATATTATTGTATTTCATATCATTTGGTCTGTAGTAAAGAGTAATAAACATAAAATAACACCGTACATCGACATTCATTTCACAACTCCCCAACAAAAGGCAAGATATCTGTTTCAACACACAGGCCTATAAGCCCTGTATAGGCCCTGTTCCACCTAAACAAAATTAGCTTCCTACACTTTTGGATTTAAAAAAGCTAATTAACATAGCGTGAAAGAACCCTTTTCACACTTCCGGGGTTCTCAGAAGCGGAAGTCGTCATAGTTGGGTAAACTTCTATCGTATTTGCATTGGCTCTAATAGCAAAAGAAAACGATAGCATTTCCTCGACTTTCCGAAAAGAAAGAAAAAAAAGAGATTGATTGCAGCAGTCAGAAGAGAGAAACTCTCCCTTGCAGCAGTTTTTTTATAGTATAGTATAGCGTTGTAAGTGTGTATTAAAAAATATATATATATATTAAACGTTACTAGATTTGATAACTGCGGATCATCATCACGGCCCGTGAAAAGGGTCCATTATCAACCAAGACTTTATCTTTCATATTCACTGAACTGAAAGTCCATTTACCACATTCACTGAACAAACACCTACTGGTTCATAATAAAATAACAGCCAATTTGAATCACACTTTCCAGAAGATTTCCAGAAGCGGGCATCCTTATATCATTACGCTTTGGATGTACAGTAAGCAACTTGATTGTCTGTTTTCTAATAAGGATAGGCTATACATATATTTAGTAATTATGAATTTGTTTCAAACTCTCAAATCTTGCTACATTCTGTTCTGTCTGTGAGAATCATGTCTTTGTGGACACAAAATGCCTAAAGCAGCTTTGCACATGTACCTCCTCTCTCATACACAGCACACATGCGAGTCTGTAGGAGCAGATTTGACTGCTAAACCATGACTAATCAAGGCAAACGTCTGTGGACAAATGCTACAACACACTAAAATGAATAAGTAACACGGTTGGCAAACAATGATGGCTTTGTTTGCGATGCCAAAATAGAGAAAGATCTACAAGATGTATAAAATAACCACACAATGAAACGTTTCAGCCTTCTGAGGGGCCGAGAACAGAGCGAGGTGAGGGCCGGCTGGAAAACAGGCCCAGCGGACCTCATCCATGAACATTGTCCTTCGAATTGGAAGGGAACTTCAGGACCCGTGGGAGTCTCACAGGGTGCCATGCCGAGCTTCATACTTGGTTAAGATGTTTTTGCACCGCCCGAGCTCTTTCCGTATGTCGGCAACTTCCTGTCGGAGAGCAGCGTTCTCTTTCTCCAGGAAACCAGCCCGGATGGCAATCTGATTTTCTTTCAGGCGCCGAGCGTCCCGTGACCTCTTGGCGGCCACGTTGTTCTTTCTGCGCCGTGCCCAGTATTTGTCGTCCTGCTCAAATTATGCAGGAAAAAAAAAAAGGGTGGGGAAGAGACAGGAGCGCCTAGTTACATTATGTCAAGATTATTTCAAGCTTTTTAATGGTCACATGTTAACCCGACAAAGCCTATTGTATAACTGACATGCAAATTTCTAAGGCCTCTAAGATATTCACCAATGTTTTTGCCGTGAAATATTTACTGGTTTTTAGAATAAATGTTATATTGAATACCTGTAGGTTTGGGTTTACTTGATTATCCATACATCATGTAGAAATGGGAGTATTAAATATGAAGCGTTTATTATTTATTATGTTTATTATCTCTCAATCACTTTGTCGCATTGCATTATGTTTCGCTCCAACAGTAAAAACTATAAAGCTTTGGTCAAGTATTTAAATATCATCTTACTAAGACATATTATTGGGAAATATAGAGTGACGGCTGATATTTATATACATTTTATGTAAGTAGTCTGCTATACTGTTATACAATCTAATTGATTTACATTACAAGCTCTCAGAAATTCATCTTACTTTTTGGCCATATCAGTAAACTGCACCAAATTGCATATTTTTGCTGAATTTTGGCCAGTGAATTTTTTCCCCAACTCAAATATTCTGCTATATCATATTACATAAGCCATAAAAGCCTGATGTATCAAATATGATACTCAGCAAAAACCTCATTCAAACTAAAAGGTTCAATAAATGGTTCCATTTAACAAAAAATATATTTTTGACTATTACTGCATATGTCAGGCTTTACAGGGCTGTAAATTCAAATTGATATAAACAGATAATTATGACAAACCATACTTATTTATGTTTAACAGGGCGAGCACGAGAGAAAACCGTCCGTCATTGTGACAGGTTTTCTCACGCATTTGCTGCCGTGCAATCAGCTTTGAGCAATTTACTACTCTGCAAAGCTGGGGAGGGATCCACTTTTATTTGAACAAATTAGAAAAAGGCAAATCCTTTAATCCCAAATGCGACAGAACTGGAGCGATCCCAGGAAAAAAAAAAAAAGGGAGGATCACGTGGGCCAGGCCGCAGAAGGATGAATGAACAGAGATAAGCTTCTTAGCAAGAGCCTGTTGCCCAGCTGGTCAATGGGTGAAAAGAGTGACCAAACATACACTTTTGGGGGCTGAATAACTTGACCCAAGTTACCTTCATATCATCGGAAATGAAGATTTTGCGTGCTTTCTTGATCATAGGCTGAGGTTTCAGCTCCTCTTCCGAAAACTTGCATTTCCGTGGGTCGAAAACCTCCTGGCCCGGGACGCTGGACAGAGCGAGGTCTGCCGGATCGGGCTCGTAGTTCACTGGTATCTGAAGGGCCTCCGGGTCTATAGGACTTGGCGTGTTACGTGATGGAGGCAAAACTGAAAGAGAGAGAAGAAAAAAAAGATTTATTGTAGAGGCGGTGGCAGAAGTGTAATTTAGTGGTAATGTATATTGTAACTAATGGTGAAAAGGCTGTCATGAGCATTTCAGTCCACTAGGTGGTGCACCAGACATTCATAAATCAAATCAGTACAAATCAAAAGCTGGCAGTACAATCTTTTTTTCAGCTATTTGTTTTCTTGTATACTGTACATTTAGGGTTTGCTATGCAAAACATGTTAAATGTTTGAATTAGCTCTGACCTGTTTTTTTTTAGTGCCAGGATAAAAGCTTTTTCTGGAAGGCATTTCATATTTTCATCCTGCATCCATTTTAGCAGATTTTTTTCAATTATAATTTTAGTTGACATAAGGTTTTCCACAAAACTATGTTTGGATGTCGCGCAGCAAATGCTCAGACTAGGAAACTATTCATCCGTCTGCAAACTTTAGTCAGTGGTCAGTTTACTTACTTTTATAAGTTCAGTTAACATTCAAATTAGTCTAAAAATCTCATTTCTAATCAATTTGATATTTTTGATATTCAATAAATGGATTTTAAAGAACGAACTGATCAAGAGATCTTTACCTGATACTAAATCCACAATTCCAAAACGACATACAGTTTACATAAAGTTTTATATAAAACTGTGTTTAAATGTTGCACACCAAATGCTCAGACTAAAAGAGTCATCTGTTTGCGAATTCTAGTCAGTGGAAAATGACATTATAGATTAGTCAGAGATTTCCATTCACATATGAACTCAAAAGCTTGCAATGGGTGGGAAAGCTTTTACATTTGACAACTTATTTTTCATAAGAACAAGTCCACATCCCACATATAAAAAATCCTAATTTTCTCTTCTCCACAAAAACCTCTCTCATTTTTTCATTGGGCTTTCTTTTCCAAACCACAACTTCACACAGTCTTGCCTGTCACCACGGTGGATACTATTTATGATCTTATCATCTGTATATTATCATCTATATGCTTATAAGTAACCTTGTTCTTTGAATATTAAAGTAGAACAGAAATTCAGAGTAATATGGGTAAGAATAGAAACCGAGCAATACGGAGGAAAGGCTGACACACTAAACTGCATGTGCTTCCCATTTGCACCCACACACTGTCATATTTATATAGTGACATCTGACCCAGCTTAACATCATTTTAAAGGGTTGTTTTTAATCTATAGAGTGGATCTAAAGTGACACAGTGGGACACAGAAAACACAGTACCTGTCCTGCCCGGGCTGTGGAGGCAGTTCTGAGGAACCATGCCCGTGTGGATGGAGGTGATGGCCCGGCTGCTGAGGTCCATGACCGAGATGGGGGTCTGTGGCATTGAAGCCTGCTGATGATGCTGCTGGTGGAGGCTCTGGTCATGCTGTGCGGGACTGGAGGGGATGCCGTTTTCAGAGAGGAACTCCTCAAGGTCCATATACTCCAACTGAAAGCTGTCTCCATCATAAGACAATGTTTTATCCCAAAGCGTTGGCCCTAAGAAAGCCGACTGTGGAGCGTTTCTCTCTTCTTCTAGCTTTTTCACCTTCTCTCTCTCCTTCCCACAGCCTGGAAGGATATTACCATTAGTTACAGTAACACATCAACGTTTGATACATCCAAATTCAGAGGATTTGTAAGTGCTTTTTTAAAGTTATAATTTTAAGTGACTGTTCCTAGCTGCAACCTCAGCAATGCACAGTAAAAAATAAATCCACTCATTAACATTGCAATTTTTTTCCCCGTTTTACTTGGTTTCACAAGTTTTCAGAGTTTCAACTCAAATTTCTTCATTGTTAATATTCAAATTGTTGGTTAAACTGAATTTTTAACGGAGTAATATTAATTAACTACAAGTTGCTATAGAGTTAAAATTAGGGTTAAGTTTTGGTTTAGGATTAGTTACTTGCAATTATGCGTAATTTATTACTAAAGTAAGTAGGCTACATGCATTAACGTGTAACTGCATCACCTTTATAAAGTAACATTGTTCAAAAAAAGTAATTAGGCTACAGTTAAACCTAGATTTTAAAGCACTGTCTTTAATGCCATTCAATTTTCCATCATGTATTTAAAAAAAAAAATGTATATTATAAATATAATATTTTTTATATTATTCAGAACAAGCTATCACTCTGTAAGTGAAGTTTATTCATTAATGCGAGAGACACTTAAACGACGGACAAGACAAGAAAAAGAGTTAAATAAATCTTCAAAAGAGCAAAAACCAATAGCTATTTATTCTGTATATCACAGCAGGAATCGGACGACAGCTCCTAACAGTAAGGTCAATAAAATGATTATTCTTCATATGCTACAGTGTAACAAAGTGAAAACTTCGATCACCTTCATCTTGCCCAGGTAGTTTCAGAGGTTTTTCCAGGAGCGCCTTCAAAACGCCGTGAGTTTGCGGAGGTAGGAACGCTGAATGCAGTGGTCTGGACATAATCACTCTTATTCCGTGCGAAAAGTATTGGTGAAAAATTGAACTGATATTAAGGGCTCTATGTAACAGGTAAATAAGCTTTCATTCGTCTGAGAACGACAAGTGAGAGAACCAGCTCTACAGCACCAGCATAGGTGGCTTGAAGTGCGTGAGTGTATGTGTGTGTGTGTAAGAAATGTGATGATCATCACCATGTGTCAAGACTGAGGCGAGTGACGTCAAACAATCAGAGGCGGGGCCACCCTTTCGCTCCACTTGCTAGCTGGCAGTTTAGAGACTGTGTTGCCATATCCTCTTGTTATCATTTTTAATAATTTATCTTATGATAAAATGTCTGCTAAATAAATAATAAATACATGTAAATTTGATTATCAAGGCTCGTAAAAAAAAAAAAGAAGTGTTTTAGTATTTAGTGTTTTAGGGTCAAAGTTGCAGAGGTGTCACCCTTTTTATTGGGGCACAAGCCTCAGTGAAACAGGTGCCCTAGTGAACTACTGTGTGTGCCGTTGAACTTGATTTCACCAAGTAAGCTACAACATGTTCCTGCATCAACATCTTTTTTTTATCCTAGAAAACATTCCAATCAACCAATCAGATTTGAGGGACAGGTTAACTTTTACAGTTTGTCAATTTAAGCACAACCAGAGTTAGCTGCTTCTAAGTGTAATTAAGCTATCATTTCCCTAGGATTTTAGGGATAAGTTGTGGGTATGGATGACGGCAATATTTTCGGACAGGGATGTTGTTCGAGGTTCACCAAAATATGAATATCCAGGAACATGTCTTACTTGGCAAAATCACAGTAAAACATTTCTGATAAATCATTGTCTGACAATGGAGGCCATATACCCATCTGAGATTAATTTTCCCTTGGTAATATTTCAGCTATATTTATCAGCTGTTTCAAAGCTAGTGATGCCAGATTCACCAATGAATAACCAAGTCAAATGGTCTGAAATTTTTCGATTCACATTTCACGACTGAATCGTTTGCAGCCGTTTCTCACTCCAAATAGTAATGGGATACTTTATGAGGTGGATATTTAGGCCTGATGAATTTTTTTTTTTTTTTTTTTTTGGGGTGAACTATGTTTATGTTTTGCTTATGTTTCTATAGAGATCTGGCAACCGGGGACGTTTTGCTCGCTTGCGAGTGGAGTCTACCTGCAAATCGACTCATATATTCATTTCAGCTAAATATTTATCGAAGATATGCTACCTTTAATTTACCAGCGTAAAGAAATCTGAAGACTGAAGGCTTGAAACTGCCATTGAAAGTGAAGTCCCCATCACATGCACACAGGCTGCCTACAAGCGTTGGAAAAATCGAAAGCTTACAGCCCAATAAAGGGGCGTAGTTAGTTTAGCCTGAACAGATCTATAGTATAGTAGTAAGTAGTTGTATACTTATCTCAATTAGTTTTAAATAAAAAGAGTGATGTTGTTACAACCTACCCCACTATTTTGTGAATTTATTGTGGTTATCAGATTACTTATCAAAACTACTAGCATCATTTCCCTTGAGAGATTTGGAGAGGATGATTGCATATGAAGTTATTTTGAAAAGGTAGGTAGTGAGTCAGTCAGCATTTGGAGGCCAAAAATCAATATCTAAGGGAGGGAGGCTTATATAGTCAAAAAGTTGGCTATTATTATACATTTAGCATATAATTCCATAATAGGCTACATGATAATCCTCATTATTAGAATGATACATCAACTGAACAGACCAGTGTGACATTCTGTTTCCAAGCACGTTCACATAAACTAAGCCTAAACGCCCTGTTAACACTTTTAAAATGGGAAAAATGAAAAGCTCCCACTTGTGAATTAAACTTATGAAGCGGTGGAAAAGTCAGTGATAAGTCACTGTTCCCGTAATCTGTGCTGCTAATACACTTTTTCAGGAGACACCTCCTCCCGTCTTCCAATAAATGACTTGCATATTAGCTTTTCAAAGCCTACATTCATGTGTAGCTTAGTGACAAACTTTACAATTCAGATCTGACCCATATACATTGTTGCACCCAATGAAGGTAAAGTCACAAGATGTATACAAATGGACAGTAAATACAAGTCATTTTCTAAATACAGCAAACTGAGTGTAAAAGGGAAATGGGTTTTTCTATCAGGGTCCTATAGAACTTGTCTTCTTTTTGTTACCTTGGTAACTGGTTGCTAAAGCAATCAGACGTGACGTTGCTTTACAGAAAAGTAGGCCATGACTGGCCGCTCCTCCTCTAAATTGGAACAACTAAACCACATGTTGTAACATGTGTCTGACAAATTGGAAACAGATTGCAACTACTTAGGAAGCAAGCAGACCTATAGAGAAACCTTTAATACTCTGGAATGATTAATTCATTATCATTACTGTCATCTTTGAAATCTTTTAAGGGGGACACACCACACCAAAACTCGCTAATGTCTAGGCTTTTACTTCCTGAAATATGTTATTGTTTTTTTAGCAATCTGACATCATCAAATAACGAAATCTTAAGCACAAAGATAAGAGTTTCACTTGTGAAAGAAAGTCATATATGCATGGTCTGCATAAAATGTGTGTGTGTGCATATATATTTATTATTAAATGTATATATTAATATGTGTGTATATATATATATATATATATATATATATATATATATACATATATAAATATACACACACACACATATATAACTTTTATTTTAGAATCGATTAATCGTGATTAATCAATTTGACAGCACTAGAATGAGTGCAACCATGCATTATAATTGAAAGATATTTGCAGCAAGGTCTATCAACGGACTTTGCTGAAAGACTTTTTGCTCATTGCTCAACAAATTTAAACAGTATATTATTATTAGTTCAGTGTTCAGTATTTAGGCTACTGTAATTGTTAATAATTCATAATTTAAGGGTTTTTTTTTATATGAGATGCAAGAGCATTTACGTGATTTAACATTTCCTGAAAGCATCTATACTGTATAAAAGTACCTGCCGTGGCATGGAGGGAAGAAAAGAGAAAAAAAAAATCAATATTTCTTGCCTAGGGTGTAAAGTGCTTGTGAAGTGTACACTCAAACTGAAATAGACAGATCCAGCAAATATTCTTTTAAAAGGCAAAAAATGTGGATGGGTTTTTATCAGTCGATCTTTAATACAACCACAAAAGTTATTCACATTAAAGGAAAAACATAACTCTTCATGATCTACCATAAAGAGATCTCTGAGACTAAATTAATGCTGTTAGGCAGAGTGAATTCACAACAAAGCAAATGTGCCATGTTGTGTCATTTTCCAAGAAATTGTACACATAAGGCTTAGGGTACGTTAAACTCACATTTCTAATAGAAGCGCAGAACTAATTGCACATGCAAGAGAAGACACTTTCACAGTTATATGTATAATGGCTAGAAAGTCCACTAAGGATAACAGCAGAATTAAAAATGCATCTTTATGTGAAGAACAATAATAGTGAACCCGTGCAAATGATTCCTGAAGAACTGTCGCAGAGCTGGTTCAAGGAACTTTGAACAAGAAAACAAATTCCTGTTTCAACAAATCTACTGTACGAACAAATGCTTTCACAAATAGTGGATCAAAGTAGCAGAAAATGAATGAACATCACAGAAACAGTCCATCCTGATTAACTCACAGTGTTCTTCCAAAGTTCCTGCTTCACCGAGGAGGCCGCGTCCTTTGACTTCAAACAGGTGCAATTATGTTTGACTTTTTCGAAAAACAGATTGGGTTTGTCCATTGTTTTTGTCAAGGTGCAGAATAGAAAGAGGTCAGTGAATAACATGAGGGGAAATTCCTAAAATGTCAGAAAAACAGTGGACGGACAGAAAAACAAGGAAAACTCAAACTCAAATGTGAATTCTCAAACCATCAAAGAGCTTTGGAGTATTTGCTGCATATTTCAAAATCAGTTAGAAATTCATACGGAGCCCTGCACATGACATGCGGACATGTGTACACATCATGGAACCAATTCTTAATTCATGGCCACGATATGCATATTTTTTTGTCTGCATGTCATGAGTGGGGCCCCGTAGATTTTTTTCTGATTGTCATTTTTTATAATGCACATATCACTTGGTTTTATGCTCTGGGTTGTTTTTTTGTTTTTCAGCAGAAAGAAGCAGAATTGTCTTTGGAATCAGTCTAGGCTTCTGGAGAGTTCAGGGTTTGGTCATTCGTTCTTGGTTCTGTCAGACCCAAAGATCTCATTACAGGGTGCGTCCATGATGTTGTCTGAGTTTCGTGACTGGAGGAAAAAATAAACATCCGATTAATAGCCTACATGACATCTTGATTAAAAGAGAGACATTGCTATTCAAATGTTTGGGGTTGTTAAGATTTTTTTATGTTATTGAAAGAAGTCTCTTATATGCTCACCAAGGCTGCATTTATTTCATCAAAAATTGAGTTAAAACAGTAAAATTGTGAAATGCTTTTTCAATTTAAAATCGTAATAATCTATTTCAAAATATTTCAATGTGTAATTTAGTCTTCAGTTGGCAAAGCTGAATTTTCAGCAGGATATACTCAAGTCTTTAGTGTCACACGGTCCTTCAGAAATCAATATAAGATGCTGATTTGTGCTTAACTCAGTAGGCCTACTCATTAAAGCCCTTGCACACTGAGTCCGAAATTATCGCATGCGTTTTTTCGCTTTCGTGATTTAGTGGCTCTGAATTGTCAAAACACCATTCAAAATGCTTGCTACGGATGCGAAAAACGCAGAAAATCTAACCTGATTCGATTTTTTTTTGACGGACGAAAGTTTCGGAGGCAGTGTACAAGCGTGATTGACATAACGTGAGGTCGTTTTTATTTTTTAACGTGCGAAAATTTCTCAGTGTGCCTTAACAGCAAGGCTGGATTAGTACCCCCAGGGGCCCCTGGGCACTGAAGCTCATGGGCCCCCCTCCCCTACCTGACAACCACACCCTCCAAAGGATCACACACACACAGGTGGCCCACCAGGTGTGGGATTTAACATGCCAATCACTATTGATCAAAAGCTGAATGACTAGTTCACAAGACAATGATACAAAATACATTTTTCTGAAAAGTAGGGCTGCACGATTTGGGGAAAATGTCATATTGTGATTATTGAGGTCAATATTGCGGTATGCGATTGCGATATAGTAAACAAATGGTTTCATGAGTTAACTTGCTTATTTCTCAAGTAAAATGCACACGCAGATTAGTGACAGTGCTGAAATTTGTAGCCTATTTCTCAACTCAAACTAGAAACAACAACTAAATGGACTGTTTTCAAATTAAAATAATATATTTTTTAAATTAAATATTGTTATTTGTCTCAATAATACAAGAGTTAAAAATAAATGTCATATTTACCTGTGCAGCAGTGAGTCATTTTCTCTGTTCTTTTTGTTCTTTGATTAACTTTACTGACAGAAAGCTTTATTGGCTGCTGTCTCTTTAAGACCAGCTGACGGAGACGCGGATCTCACACGCGCCTCATTCTCTCACAACTCTTCACGTTCATTATAAGACAGCTCTTATGTTATGAAGATACTTGACAAAACGGACATTTTTGCATAATTGTGTGTGTTATTTTAAGTTCAAGCACGAAAGATAACTGTATTCTGGCGTGCTGTCTGTGCGCACGATACTGGCGTGCGCGCGCGTCTTTCTGTGTCTGTATGTGTGTCACAGTCACACTTTTGTCTTGTCGCACATGAATTGTTTAAAAGCATTTGCATGAATAAGAGATCATATAATGTAATATATACTTTTTAAAATTCTGATTGGATAATTGTCAAGGTCGAGGCCAAGCCTTGTGTATACTATTTTTATGTAGCAACGTACATGGTGCAAAAAAAAAAAACTCCGATCGCGGAGGGCCCCTATCTGTGCAAGGGCCCCTGGGCACGTGCCCAGATTGCCCGTATGGTAGATCCGGCCCTGCTTAACAGAGTAGGCAAAAAGTACCCGAATGACCTACTACTTCCTGACCTACTAAAGAGTAAGGAAACATTTCTTATTATGTTGAAATTAGTCATACTGGTTCATTTTTTTGTGTATTTTTTAAAGGATTCTTTGATGAATAGAAAGTTCAAAAGAACAGCATTCATTTGAAATATAATTTACAATGTAAAAGTCTTTACTGTCACTTTCAATCAATTTAATGCATCCTCGCTGAATAAAAGTACGAATTTCTTACTGACCCCAAACTTTTGAATGGTTCATTCAGTACACCTACAAACATGCATAGGGCATTTGGTGCATGGAGGTGAATGCTTTTGTGCTGTGTGGGTGTCATGGAGAATGCAGGACTCATGGGTGTGGTGTTGCGTGCGACTCTCAAAAGAGTGATGGATGTCTGCAATATTGAACTAGTCTGTTTTGAAAGGTATGCAAATGAAAGTACTCATGGGAAGGGGAGATGTGTTTCTTGTCTCTAGAGATGAGGTTGCATACATTTTGTCAATAACAATACATAGAGTCTGCTGCTTTCAAAGCACAACAGCAATATCTGCAATTTTGTTCAGAATAGTTGGTTGTAGTGTGGTTCTTTTTAATGTGTAGGCTATATTGAGAATGTTTACTGTAGGTCAAACTGTTTATCTCTTATGAAGTACCCTTCAAAACATGAGTACTGTTACTTTTGGGAAAGAAAACAAAGGAGATGAAGTTCAGAATGTATGCAAGTGTGTGATTGTATAACTGAAGTGGACTCATGACTTACTTTATGTAGTACTTCACTCCATCTGCAGTGTACGCCTCATCCCAGCCATACGGTAAAACTGTGAACGAAAAAAAAAAAAAGTGTCAGAGAAATCAGATTAATTTACTCTATGTGAGGACAATAAACAAGATACTGGAGAAGTCTGAAGCCAAAATAAAAAAAAATGGCATTGCAACATTTCTCGCTGATCCTCTTGATCTTGAAAGGCCAGTGACCGTGAGAATTTCCTGGCAACTATGGGGTCGGATATGAATATGCTATATGTCCCAGCGTACAGTTTCTGCATATTCCGAAAAGCTATTTTCATTAAAGTATAAGAATCAAATGGGAACAAATAAAATTTGCTTCCAATGCATTTGGATTTTGGTTTCCCCAAATGCACTTTTTATCTTTGATGCACAGCTTTGGAAATGAAAACACTTCTGATAGAGGATGGATGTGAGCTAGGCTTTAATTAATGGACCTCCGTCAAAAAAAATTAAGCAGACTCTATTGAAGGCTGAATATGAGACAGGTCAGAATCTCATTAGTACATGCCACAAAAAAAAAAAAAAAAAAAAAAAGTTAGCAAATCCCTGGCAGAATTTGATCTTGACACTCCCTTTGTACATGCAGGAAGTGCCATTGACAGCAAGTCTGCTGACATACACAATACCTTGACATGACTTTATTATGGCTTTCTCATCGGACGGAAACATGATCTTATTATGAAAAAAAATTATGATGAAAAGAACACACACAGTATCCCACTGTCTAGATTTCACACACAATCTACATTTTGACAGGAAAGGCCAAAGAATAATTTATGCGGTCTCAAATTTCTACAAACAAATATCCCTGGCTACATATTCTGTAGTGCCCATGGGAATTTGCAGTAAATTTTGAGTTGTCTAATGTTTCCACTAACAAATGAATGGAAATGTATAAGAAATTTTTGCTTACAACCAGTTTTTCATGTCACTGGCCATTTCTTGAATATTGGGGGTGGGACCAATTTTATTTTATTTATGGGGAGGGGCGTATGTCTTTTTACATAGTCATTTAAAAGGAATTAAATAATTAAAGTCCCTCTGTAGTCAATAATTTTATCCCTTAAAACTAATCCTTGATCACCAAAATTACATATTTTTTAAAAAATTCACTGAAAAAAAATGTCTTCATGTCTTAAAATAGCTTGAATGTAACTTTACACCCTTGCCTCATTTAGTATACTTGGTTCTATGAATATGCTAATTAGCCCCGCCTCCATCACTCACACCAGCTCAGAGATCCACTCGTTGACGATCACACGTTGACATGATTGATTACAAGGTAGTTTGTGATGTGAGAAACACCAGCGCTGTCTTTGGTTCACTGCAGTTTTAAGGAGAAAATACTCAGCAATGGTGTTGACTTATGAATTTGCACATGGTTTGTCTTAAAGCATATTAAAAACACTACATAGACATATAAACAACATTAGAAACTTGATTTTCACCACAGGGGGACATAAAGGATTTAAATGGATTTAAGGCAATAACAAAAAAGAAAAAGAAAAAAAGAGTAAAAGAACAAGAATAAGAATTTCTATAAAATAATCAATTTGAACTATATGAGAATAATATTTTTATTTTAAAATATGCACTATTCACTCTTATCGGTATGACTGTCGAAACACGAAACAGAAAAATGTTTGTCACACCACATTGAGTTATGAATGAATCACACTGTGAAATGATTCAGCCAAAACAAAAGTAGTTTGCATCACTGGTCATCGCTGTTGGTCATTTAACATTTAGGTCACACTTTAGTTTAGGTTCCAGTTCTCAAGATGAACTAACTATTAACTATGACTTTTGCCTCAATAAACTCCTACAGTAATTACTGCTTATCAAAAGTTAGTAAGGTAGTTGTTAAGTTTAAGTATTGGGAAGGATTAAAGGATGTAGAATATGGCCAAGCAGAATAAGGCATTAATATGTGCTTTATAAACAGCCAATATCCTAGTAATATGCATGCTAATAAGCAACTAGTTAATAGTGAAAATTGGACCCTAAACTAAAGTGTTACCATAGTAAACAAACAGAGACAATCTGTCCATTTCTAATTATTGGGGGATTCTTAATGTCTATGACGTTCCGGCCTTGTTTTCTATTCCATTTGTATGTTTTGCTACCATTTCCATTAAGTTACGAAAACTTTATTTCGGAATGTTTTTTAAACATTCAGTTTTTGAATGTAATAAGAACGTTTTTTTCTTGGCTTATGTTAACTTTTCAAGAACATTCCATTCTACCATTCTAAAAAAACTGTTTTATATCAAAACGTTATTTCAAACACAAAGCAAACATTTTTCATCATTTATAATTTTATACGTATGTTTACATTTTTCCAGAGTATACAAGTCTCTAAGTGCATTAAATATTTGAATTGCAAAAATAACAGATAAGACTTTACTTAAAGATTAACATCTTACTGTATAGTGGTAAACTAAACTGTGTAAGAGTCTCTGTGAAGTACACAGTCCAAAACATCTTATCGTAACGAGTAAAGCTTGCATTTTCTAAACATATATATTAAAAAAAACACAACCCCACCAAGTTAAACAAGGGGAAAAATAACGCAAACTCATACATACACCTAGACAGAACACAAGTAAAATCTAGCAAAACCACACAATAGAAAAAGAAAACACCAAATTGTGTTCCTGTATGAAGTTTCATATGGAGTTTCAAACTAAATGCTTTGTGATGCTTCAGGCTGAAGAGAGACCATGAGTGTAACGGCTGTCTGGATGTTGTCTGGACTCTGGATGTTTGGTTTAAAAATGATGTGGAATGAGGATTAGAATGACAATGAGAGAATTTATAGTTCAGAATCAGATGAAATGCTGTTACAGAAGGGGAAGTTTGAAGTCCTGATTGCTTAATGTAATGCATTATACACTGTAAAAAGTGAACAGTTGGATCAACTTAAAAAAATGTTTTACTTCAATTGGTTTATCGTGAAAAACGTGATCATTTAAGTTGAGAAAACTTAATTTCTTTAGGTGTTACCAATTGAAGTAATTTTTTTAAGTTGATCCAACTGTTCACTTTTTACAGTGTAGGTTCAGTGAAGTCAGTGTATTATAACTGCTTGCTTGTATATTTCATATAGGCCTACTACTTGCATTCATTGTTTGTTCCTTATGCATGTGTCTTGTGACTTCATGTTCTCTTCTCTTCAATTCTCTTTAATGGTCAAACAAGTAGTAATGTTTAAAAAGCGTTAGATGAACGTCCAACTAAAACATTGCAGAAATTACGTCGCACGTACGTGGTATAAATCACGTTTTTGTGCTAACGTTTTGAGAATGTTTTTAAAGACCAGATAACTTTGAACAAACGTTCTATTAATTCTGAAGAAAGTTTGTTCATAACTTTGAGAGAACCTTGCCAGCCAAAGTTCTGAGAACGCTTCCTCTTAGCTGGGAATATGCTAAATGCAACTATATGGCATGAAGATATTAAGATATTATAAACATTATAAAATTATGATTTTCTGTAAAGCTTTGAAACGTGTATTGTAAAAAAAAAAAAAGTGCAAAAAATTTGACTTTGACAAATATAACACTAAGGATGTTTCATTAAAATTGTTCTCACAAAGTTTTATACAGACATTCTGAAAACATTCAGCAAATATTAATAACATCACAAAGACTTTCTGAGAATGTTGTTCTAAGAACGTTTTCTCTCAACGTTATGAAAATGTTCATCAAGTAAAAATATTTGTTCCTAGAACCTTGTTCTACACCTTTATAAAAAATTTGCTGCCTTAAAGTACAATCAACTTGGATGTTTAAGTCATTTCAACTTAATTTACATTAAACTGACTTAAAAAATTAGTTGAATCTTGTATAACTAAAAAAAGTTGCTCAACTTATTTTGATGAGTTAAAGCTATTTAAAAACATTTGTTGTTGATATTTATTGATCATATAATTTTTGAACGCTTTCCCTCAACATTACGAGAATGTATAGAATTTTATAAAAACGTTTGGTTCTAACATAACCTTTACAAACCATAAGTGAAACTGGGCTTTCATAATGAAACGTACCTAAACGTTGGTTTACCTTCCCTAATTGCTGGCTGTTGTCTTTATCAGCCTTGAGAACAAAAGTCATTTCCCAGAATTCAAACAGAATGATGTTTTCTAAAACTTGCATTCATCTGTATTTCTAGTGGTCGTCAACTCAATTGAGTCTTTAAATTCTACAGCTTAGTGAGATTTCGTTTTTTTGTTTTGAGTGTTCTGACGCATCCACAGTGATCAAAAACCCTTAGGACACAGTATAGAGTATAGCTCATCACATGCCTTTTTAATTCAATCAACTCTTTGTTATCTAAAGGCCTTGCTCTAGCAACCAAGAGTGAATGATTTCACTAGATCAACACTATGATACTGAAAAGGCAATTTCATCTGCCTCAAATTACGCCTCAGTAAATCAGATATGATTGGGATGAGCAGCAGAAGCTTTCCCAAAATTGATTCTCTCTTAAAGGGACAGTACGAAAATTCTGTCATCATTTACTCATCCTCGTGCCATTCCAAACCTGTACGACTTTTTTTCTTCTTCTGTGGAAAACAAAATAATATATGTCGAAAAATGGCTGAACGTTCTGCAAAATGCCTTCTTTTGTGTTCTGCAGAAGAAATAGAATAAAACAGGTTTGAAACAAATGAGTGAATGATGACACTTTCCATTTTAGGGTGAACTATCCCTTTAAATGATGAAATAAGGTGTGTCAATCAATCATAAATCCTTATTCCAAAGCATGTCTCCCCCTCCCCCTTATTGATGAGACACAGAGTGGTACGTAGCCTGTCACAAGGCTGAAAGAATATCCATCACGTGGAAACCACTGCTTGTCTCTGTGCTGGGCTGAGGTTGCTCTCTTTGCTTTCAATCAGTGTGATGAGGGTGACCCTCCATGTGCAACTCAAAGCCTGCCTCGTCCTCGCCCCGTACGGCAGCATTCAAACAAAACGTGAGCATCACTCGCTGAGAGGTCACATGCTGCCAGGTGTGTGGAACACGTTTTCAGTCCCCTAAGCAATCACTTTAGATCTTTCTTCCCTCCCTCAGCTGATCCTTTGAACCCAGGAGTCTTCTATCTTCCCTTAATCCATCCATCTGTCCATCTCTCTCCGTTTTTTGTGCATCATTTGGTACCTTGGAAATTTAAGTTACCAAGAAATAGTAGAAACAAACAGTTGTTAAATCGTCCCATTTGTCAAATCATATTTTATAGACAGACTTTAAAATCAAAATGGACAATTCTTATTATTTAATGAAATACTGCAGTATTTGTTATAAATGATTTATCCGTGAACATCATTATATTATTTTATAATTCATGTGCACACAGATTTTTAATCAAAATAACTTAACTCTTGTAGCTACATCTTATTACTCCTCTAATGATGCGAGGGTGTAGTCCAGTCATTTTATGTAAAAAGGTTGAACAAATTGCAACAGAAGCAAACTCAACTGATTTTGTATCCTCAATATGTCCTGAGTAAGGGAAAAAAAAGCCCTGAAGAATCCCATTAGAGGAAAGTTTCGAAAAAGACCCAAATATAGCCTATTCATACGCCTGTTCATTCTTTTTCTTACGTGAATAGGGTAAACATTTTAACCTTTAGATATCACCATGAACATTACTGAGTTGATTACTTACATCAAGACAAACAAAAAATGTATTACAAGTTTTTTTTTATTATTTGTTAACATGGATAAACGGTGCATAATCTAATTACGTATGTGCTAATTTGCATAAATACCACAACAGATCTAAACATTGGGTATAGCCAGGTGAAAATGTCTTGTTGAATCTTGTTGACACATAACCGTAAAATACTTAATGTTAAGGCCTGAATGGAACCCATTACGGCTACCCATGAGCATTAATACATGAGGCAGGAAGAAGTACTTTAGAAACCAGCCTTTATTCATTATTATTGCAGAGATGGGGTTTGGGGCTGGGTCCGTGGGATTGTTTCTGGGGGACGAGTCTGAGGGAAGAACAGGAGACAATGGTAAGGGGAATGCAGAAGACAAAAGGTAGGTAAAATAAAAAGTGAATCCCCAGAAACAGTCCCACGGACCCAGCCCCAAACCCCATCTCTGCAATAATAATGAATAAAGGCTGTTTTAAAGTACTTCTTCCTGCCTCTATGTATTAATGCTCATGGGTAGCCTAAATGGGTTCCATTCAGGCCTTAACATTAAGTATTTTACTGGTATGTGTCAACAAGATTCAACAAGACATTTTCACCTGGCTATACCCAATGTTTAGATCTGTTGTGGTATTTATGCAAATTAGCACATACGTAATTAGATTATGCACCGTTTGTCCATGTTAACAAACAATTAAAAAAAACTTGTAATACATTTTTTGTTTGTCTTGATGTAAGTAATCAACTCAGTAATGTTCATGGTGATATCTAAAGGTTAAATGTTTACCCTATTCACCTAAGAAAAAGAATGAACAGGCGTATGAATAGGCTATATTTGGGTCTTTTTCGAAACTTTCCCCTAATGGGATTCTTCGGGGCTTTTTTTTCCTTACTCAGGACATATTGAGGATACAAAATCAGTTGAGTTTGCTTCTGTTGCAATTTGTTCAAGGTTGACCCCCATTTTGGCTTAAAATGACTGGACTAGTGGGACAATCTGTCTCTTACATGAGATCACAGCAATAGCAAACCACAATGATCCAATTAATAAACCTGATGCACAAATCCAGTCTGACATTTTTAACTGTTCGAGATGCAGTTTCACTCAGATATACGTCAAAACCAAAACAAATAGTGTTCCAACCAATCACCCTCCCCCGGTCGGTGATTGGTTGGAACACTATTTGTTTTGGTTTTGAGTGGTTGGTGAAACCAATTGTTTTTGTGTGCAGATCTCAGAGCCTAGGCTGCCTACAGAGACGCGTTTTTTGACGGCATGCTAATGGGGCAGGCAGCTAGCGGATCGTTAGGAAAGATTAGATGAATGTGATCTTTTTTTGGGGGGCCTGAAATACAACCTTTAAGGAGGATGTGTCCTGCACTAAGGGAGCATAGTCAACTGAAAACAGAAAACTTATGCGTTTTGGCCGTTCCTTTTTGACGACAACTGCGTTTTAGGGGCCTGAAAACGCAAGCTTTTGAAAACGGGTTTCAAAGTGCAAGGATTTGAAACCGATGCCTTTACCGTATCCATGTAAAAACAAAAGCGTGAATTCGTGAAAACGGTGACGTCATGCGCATGCGTATTACGTGTTCGCGGGGTGTTTCTTGACAAAGTGACATTGCCAACTACTGGCCGGGCACGCACAATACAGCCTTTTTAGTAATTTTCGCAGATCCGTTTGAATGGGGATCGTTTTGACAACGTTATCGTCTGTTGTCGTGTAAACACCCTAAAATTCAGACTGATGGTTAACCAATGAATTTTTTTTATTTTTTATTTTTTTATGATTACATTTGGAGCTTCCAATCCTGAAGGGACTCTCAGGTGTATAATTTAATCAACTTCACTATTCAAATTCACAAAAATATTCACTGCAGAGCATGTTCATTCAAAAGCGATTTGACAAAAAGAGAAAAACAAGGCCATCATTGAATAACCTCATTGTTTAGACCATGTATTCAGTGAATAAGAGGAGGCCAGAGATGCTGTTTTGTCTGAGTTGCAGCGAGTCCGTGAACTGCCTGTTTCCTTTAACATGCAAGAAAATCACGCCGCTCTGTAAGCAGGAATACAATCAACATGCTTTCTTGAGATACAAAGAACAGGATACTTCGGTTAATATTACTATCTGACTATATTATTATTAAATCTCACTGTATAAGGTCTCTTTTTAATACCTGACATTCTACTTCATGACTCCGTTTTATGAGGCTGAACTGGACGCCCAGTGTTAATTAGGAAAAAACCTTTAGAAAGAAAAGGCAGCTTCTTATTGTTGTAGTTGTTTTCAGGAACTGCGCTTTGGATGGACTGCTATCAGTGATGTTTTGACAAGCTGGATCAATTTAACTAGGCCAACAAGATCGTATTCTTTCTTTTAGTAAACACTGTCAGTCAAATCAAGATGACATGAACAATCATTGTTGTGTATAAAAAAGCATTCAACTTAAAAAAAAATTTAAAATGCATTTTAGTTTACATGTTTGTTACCCCACCAATGACACATTTCTAAAAGTGTATATCTTTGTGTAGCTTTGAAATTATATACAATTGCGACAAAAAACAAAGACGATTGCTTTCCAGCAGCTTCGTATCCAGGCAACGTTTTAAGCAGTGAGGTGAACCAGATCTACAAGGTTTGTATTAGCAGCAAATACACCTTGTATTGTTTTCTCATGGGATTGACCTATTTTTTCACGATATACATCTAAATGGCTGAGATTTGACGATTAAGATGGTTATATATCAACAAACAAGCAGATAATGTACTTAAATGTAGATCACTAGGCTGTCTGCTGTAAAAGGAGAAAGATGTTCCATAACAAATGTTTAATAGGTTCAACAAATGTGAACAATAAGCAGTATCTTGGTTATAATGACATCAATGGTTTAATAAACTCATAATGAGATGGAATTATGGAAAGACTGCCAATGTTTTGACCTCTACAGGTCATTAGATGCATTTGCGCAAGGTCAAACATTGCTTGAAGGAAAGCTACATAATTTCCTCAGAATTACAAAGCTGAATGGGATCAGGGGTTCATGCAATGGGTAAATAAGCAGACTGAGTGTGGCTCTTAGGGTAAACCAAAGTCAAAAAGTCATTTTAAAAATGAGATCATAACCTAAAGCTGTTGCCAGAGTCTGTTTCTTGTTGCAATAGAGTTTTGTTAACAGATAATATTATGCATCCACCTTTTAATAAGGAATGATAACATCTCATCCAGCACAGCTCAAATTGCTGGTGCCGTAAGATGATTTTTTTACATGACAGGTAGATGGTGTTAAAGCAGAAAACATACCTGCATACTTACAGTCCAGCTCTAGAAGGCTTCTGACAGCATGAGTTAGTTCTTTAGCTTCCACAGCAAGAGCAGATGCAGTCCAGGGTGGTTTCTTCCCACCTCGAGATGCCAAGGTCTGAGACTGTGTGGCCAACTTCGGATCGCTGGGAGAACTGAAAGACAAAGACCACAATGCTTTATTAAAGATGTTTATGCACAAAGCCAACAATAACCTTAACCTAACTTCCGTTAAACCTTTTGGTAGATAACACTTTATTTTGATGGTCCCCTTTAGACATGCTGTTGACTATAAGTAACATTGCACCTACATGTCAACTAACTCTCATTAGAGTATTAATAGACTGTGCTTAATATCTGCAAGCACTTTATTTTCATGGTCCTCCAACAGACATTCTCCTTACTATAAGTAACTTTGCAAGTACATGTCAACTTAATCTACTCACCCTCAGTTTACTAATACTCATCTAATACTCTAATGAGAGTTAGTTGACATGTAAGTGCAATGTTACTTATAGTCAACAGAATGTCTAAAGGGGACCATCGAAATAAAGTGTAGCTTAATTTTTAATACAAATATAAATGCTTTTTTATTTTATTTTATGGTGTACTGTTCTCATGAAAAACAACTCTCTCAGGTTGAAAACTGTGTCAGTCTTGTTTGATTTTCAGCTGACTTGTTATAAAAGCAGTAGAAAAGTTCACTCCCTTCGACCTGAAATGAACACAGCATGCTGGGCAGACTGGCATAAAAGAAGAGCTCAGCATGACTCTAATAAAGGGTGGATTTTTGGGGAAGGGGATTGAGACCCACTGACATGGATGGACCAGTGTTATGAAAACATATTATGAAACTACCACACTTTCAGGTCAAAACTGCAATGAATTGGACTAGACTGGTTGAATTATTGCATGTGTTTGAAACATATTTAAGATTTGCTGCACAGTCTGATTTGAAACTTAATGAATTACTTGGAAAACATAGAAACTGATTGGAATATATTACAAGAATATTAATGATTAATTCATGTAGAATGCCATTTTCAGAGCAATATGCTATATTTTGTTAGAAATATTGTAATGTATCGGCTGTTTGTTAATGTAGCCCAATAATCCTGATTTTCTATGATAGAATTATTTTATTTTATTTTATTTTATTTTATTTTATTTTATTTTATTTTATTTTATTTTATTTTATTTTATTTTATTTTATTTTATTTTATTTTATTTTATTTTATTTTATTTTATTTACCGTTCAAATTTTTGGGGTCATAAAGATTTTTTTTTATGTTTTTGAAAGAAGTTTACTATGCTCACCAAGGCTGCATTTATAAAACCAAAATTAAAGTAATAACCATATTATTGTGAAACCGTTTTCTATTTTAATGTATTTAAAAAAGTTATGTATTCCTGTGATGGCAAAGCTGAATTTTCAGCAGCCATTACTGTCTTCAGTGTCTCATGATCCTTTCTTCAATAAGAAACATTTCCTATTATTATTCTAAATGTTGAAAATGTTTTGTTCTGCTTTATATTTTTTGTAGGAACCATGCTATATATTTTTTCATGCTGTATACATGTAGTTTTTATGATAAAGTTAAAGGGATGATTCGGAGTAATTTCAACCTAGGGTCCTTTGCACCATGACCTCGAGCCACGTGTCAAGTGTCAGTGCTTGTTTGGACTTTAAGTTTGTGTTTTGATTGGTTCCTGTTTTCCTTTGTTCTTTTCCCGCCACTCCTTCGTTTCTGTGGTTACTGTCATTTACTTCAGCTGTATCACCTGTATTCCGTTAATCAGTGTCATCTGTGTTTGTTTGTTCAGTCAGTCTTTGTCCGATCTCCGTTATATTTAGTGTGTGTTGCTACCTGTTCTGCTGTCCTGTATTTAATTACATTAAACCTTCGTTCTTGGAAATATATCCTCGTCTCCGTCTGCCTTCCTGCAACCACCCGTGACATCTCCCTTCTGGGCATTATTAGTGGGCTAATTTACGAGATACAACCTTGGATCCATTAGCGCCTGCACTAAGCCATTCGGCTGATGTCTCTAAATAAGCTCTAACTTTAATAATGGTAAAAAAAAGCTTGGCTCGAGGGTGTTTGGCTCGAGGTCATGGTGCAAAGGACCCTTGTTTGAAATTACTCCGAACAATCCCCCTCCTCCTCCTGTCAGGGCCTGCTGTTAGTGTGTGTATGTTCTTGTATATGGTTTATGAGGACACAAATGTGTATAATGACATGGGTATTACAACGTAAACATGGTTTATGACGACATCTGTGTCCTCATACTAAAACATACTAAATGGTGTTTTTTGAAATTCAAAAAATGCCAAAAGTTTTCTGTGATTGGTAGGTTTAGGGGTAGGGTTAGTGTAGGGGGATAGATTATACAGTTTGTACATTAGAAAAACCATTATGCCAATGGAGAGTGACCGTACACCACATATCCAAGTGTGTGTGTGTGTGTGTGCGTATGTGTGTGTGTGTGTGCATGTGTATGTGTGTGTGTGTGTGTGTGTGTGTGTGTGGGGGGGGGGGTGTTTTGTGTGTGTCTGTGTGTGTGTTGTGGGTGTGTGCGTTGTGGGTGTGTGTATGTGTGTGCATGAGTGTGTGTGTGCGTGCGTGTGAGAGAGAGATTGTGTGTAAGTGTGAAAGAGTGCAAGAGTGAGTTTTGTGTTTCTACTCCTGCCATTCCCACACGAGGTTGCAATTCTTAAATGTGATCTAACAAAGGTAAAGAGAAAATATTAACCATATATGCTGTTTATATTGCTTGTAATTGGGATGAAGTAAACATCTGTTGAGTATTTTAACATAACATTTTTGATTGTTAGGGCAAAAAACTCCAGGCAATAATGTGTTTTTGTGTAATTTTTTTCACAGTGCTGAAAGTCATATGGTGACTGAAACACGGAACATGGCGCTTATCTGATTTTATGGTGAAATTTGTTACTCAGGTGTATTTTGACCAAGAAAAATGCACTGTGGCTTTAATTAACTTTAACTCCGCGCTGAAACGCGTCTAATCTGTTAACATGGGTGCCAAAAAAATGCCTGTGCATCCAGTGTGAAATGGGCCTGAGAAAACACATGCAAATGTATACATATTTGGAATGTAAATATTTATCCCTCATTCGCTTGATGCATATAAGCTCAACTGATAGTCATTTAACATCATGCACCCTCTCTCAAAAAGAAAAACCCTATACACACTCTAGGCTGCAAATTGCTGACAGCCTTCATTTTGATTTATGAGGACATGTGTAATATTTTCTAGCCCTAATAGACGTAGGCACAGCAGCCTCTTCGGTCGGTGGGGATGATCATTAGGGGGAAAAGGGCAGAAAATGCAGGGGGCCATGTTGATTGGACCAAATCAACATCACTGCCACAGGAAGGTGTTGTACTGACCTCTAGTCATTAACTATCCCTGTCTGTCTGTGCCACCAAAGTCTCTCTTATAATAGAAAAGAAGGCAGAAGACTCCACAAGTTACCATTTACACACTCGTGAATACACTGCCTCCTAGAATATCAAAGGCAAACTTTAATGACTGTGTAAAGGTCCCTAAAGGAAAAGTGTCTTTGTTATTAAATCATTCTTTTCTACACACCTGTTGCTAGCGAAGTGTATTGCTGTCATCATTAGGTCTGCCCTTACAAAGACTGACGTGAGTACAAGAATAATGATCTTACCTATAGCCTCTTGGACCGCTTTGGTTTTCAGACAAGAAGCCTTGGACAGCCTGAGGGGTTTTAAAATGCAGGTGATTAGTCCATAGTTGAATGATTTAATGATGCATAAAGATTTAACAGTGCAATTTTTATTTTTAATAATAATAAAAAACTACTTTTATATGATTATTATTATTATTACTATATTATTACTATATATATTATTACTACTAGCACAAAGTTAAATATTTTTCATTATTAATAATAATAATAATGGTTATTTATTGTAATAATTGTCACAATGTGTTTAGTGGACCACAATAGACTTTTAGTTTATTTCACTTCAGTCATGTTTCCCTTTACTAATCCGTTACCATGATAATATTCATTACTATCACACCTGTTTGTATTCGGTTCATTATTAGCCTGTGTATTTAAGTTCCTCTTGAGATCTCATTGATTATCCGGTATTGTTTGTGTGTCGGATTATCCTATTTACTTTGGTGAATAAACTGAACTTTGATTATAATCTATCTTCGTCTTCCTTGGACCTAATACGTTACAATAATAATGATTATTATTGTTATTAAACAGTACTTTACAGGTGACATACAGTAAATACAAGCACATTCACATACTAGTGGTGTCCAGTGTACAGTAAACAGAAGTTACAAGTTAATGGCTTTATGGTGCCATTAACCATAAAGAGTGCAGTGCTACATTCAAACCATAATTACATATTACTGTCTTTAAATGTCATTATGTTTGTTTTATGACAACATCAATTCAGTGCGGTTGACTCAGTGTGCTTATGCATTATGTACTTCTGGAATATATACTATTATATGCTTACACAGTGGACAGATGTAAAGCACAGGTTAATTAAAAAAAGTTCTGTGATATTTTTATTTCTGTGTTCTGTGACAAACGTATGATTTATGCAGTCCAACAGAGTGCTATGGGAATCTGGTACTGCACACTGATGTCATGTTCTTTTTATGTTCTGACATTTTTCCATAAGCGCCTAATAAAAGGGTTACAATGTGAATCATTAGTTCAAAAAAATGTCTGTGTTGTTTGTAAGAGCATGTTGAAAAGATGAAGTAAATGCACTATGCCTGTGTGACTAGATTCGCCCACTTCATAAACTGTATGCCTGTGTTGATGGTGGTCATCAGAAGAGCATTCCAGACACTCATTTTTGGCTAAGCTTTTCTGGTTTAATGAGAAAACTAAATATGGACAAGAGTGAGGCTGCTCTTTGACAAATCAACATATGAAGTGCAAATCCTAATATAATTCATTTAACATCCTGAGCCATTAAACATGAGCAATTTGTATGGTAAAACCTTATGTTAGGAAAAGAGGATGTGAATTCAACTTAATTGAAAATGAATATACATCACCTCCACAAACTGCAGAAGTTTACCCGTAGAGGTTTCAAAATCCTTCTTTACAGTTTCACTCTTTCGTAGCTGGCATTCAAGTACATAAATCCTTTTTTTCAGATCTTGTAGATCATCCTGTGTGAATATTAGAGTTGTCATGTTTAACAGCAAAATGTACTTTTTTCTATACATTAAAATGGCATGGATTCAGAAACTGTCTAATTTAAATTTGCAATTAAAACGGCAGATGTGCCACTGGACGTGGTAAACTGCTTTGTCAATCCAGTGTTTTATACAGTACTTTTATTTTAGCTTAACTCCTGAAGGAGGGTGTGCTAAAATAAGAATAACACAGAGTGCAATAATTATTCCGCAAAGCAATTGCAACAAAAACGTTATCCTACATAATCATTAATGTTATGAATAAAATAAAAGCATAAATGCTGTGATCAAATATAAGTTTATCCTGGCGACATGCAAAGTTGCTAGCCAGATATTTCAAAAATAGCCTCATCAGCCCACGTCACCCTGCAAGATCATGTTAAAGCCTTCGCAGCACATCAGCCCTGTTACTGAATAATACAAATCAAACAGTGACCTACTTTATGTAGTACACGAGAGAGGAAAAACCCGGAGTGGGACTGTGCAGGGGATGTGGATTGTGAATGAGAAGGTAAGGCTAAGTGTAAAACTCTCAAAGTGGAATACCTTGCCCTGGCCGGGTTGCTCAGATTTCTGAGACTTCATTTCAGCTATCTCAGCCTCCAGGAGGTGGATGACCTCCTCGTAGTCCATCTCCATTCCTCGGGCCTGTTTCTGAGCTGCATCTGCCAGATGGATCCGGGTCCGCAGGGATCGGCTCTCCTCCATAGCAGATTTTGCTTCCTGCAACAGTGGGGTTTGCTGAGAATGCACGTACAGTAGGACGCTACATTGCTCAGGGGGCTCTTCCCCACTAACATTGCAAACTCATTGCACTTGAAGAGAAATGCCTGTACAGTCTCATCCCCCCCCTCCTTCCCCCATGACTCCCCACAGCATGACAAAGCACAGCTCTGCTTCTTTTAACTTAAACATTTGGATTTGTTTAAAGAGGCTTAAAAACAAGACATGTGCAAACAAGTTTCTGTAGGTACTGGAAGACTAGAACCAGTAAAACAAGCTGTTACATAATACAGGTATCGAAAAGTGTTTTGACATTAATGAAAACCACAACAACATCGGATACTTGTCAGCACGGCATCAGTCAATAGTCATCAGACAAAGGAAAGGTAACCGGGTCAGCCGCGGGATATGATAGCACTCTTAATGAACAGGTGACACGAAAAAATGTGAAAATCACATGGTGAGGATCTACAGATGAGCGCAGTGTGTGGTGGTTCACAATTATGCGTGACTTTCATATTGCAGACCTATTAGAGTAAGACTCAAAAACACATTTTACTCATTATGAGCACTATTAACTTATTTCAAACACCAAGAATAACTTATGAAAAGGGTACAGATAATTGCTCACTGAAAGAAGAACTTGACTTATTAAATAGACATGATGGATCTTACATTGACTCTTTTCTAGCAGAGAGGCATATAAATGAGCACTTATGTCCATTTAACGTCCATGCGTTATGGAGAATATCTGAAGTTTATTGTAAGGATTGTGCATTGGTTACAGTTAATGTAACTTTCAAAGAATGTGGAAATCGTGAAAAACAGAGGAGGTGGCTGGGGGAAAAAAAATAAGAAGAATTCAATGAACTTCGGAAGCTAATGTTAAGCCTTAGAGTCTCAAGAGGAAGTGGTTGCATTAGTGCAAAATTATTATATTCACATACTGTATATATTTAGTCAGTAAAATGTTTGTAATGTTTTTGAAAGAAGTCTCTTATTCTCATCAAGCCTGCATTTATTTGATCAAAAATAAAGTAAAAACTCCAATACTTAAAATGTGATTTATTCCTGTGATGGCAAGCTGTATTTTCAGCACATGATCAATCATTGCAGTCAGGTGATCATTCAAAAATCATTCTGATATGCCGATTTGGAGCTCAAGAAACATTTCTTATTATTATCAATGTTGAAAACAGTTGTGCTGCTTTGAAAGTTCAAAATAAAAGTGAATAGAAAGTGCACAGAACATTCAAAAGAACCGTTTTTATTTGACAGCTTTTGTATCTGTGTGTTTAAATTTCTCGTTTTAAACATAATATCACTGCATTTTATTACATTTTTGCTTAAATCAAGAATAAAACCATTTGTGTAGTAAATTTCGGTCGAAGTCCAAAGTAGTCGATTGCCGAGTTCACGCCCATAGGTTTAGTTACCTATGATCACGCGCGTGAACTCGACAATCGACTACTTTGGACTTCGACCGAAAACAGGATGTAAATACAGGTATTTGCGCTGGCTTAAATAACATCATTTTTATTAATATCTTTCACATCTACTGCAGTCAGATTCACTCGTGTTCACTCTGAAGGAATCACTCACATTGGCTGTGCACTTGTAATGACACATCAAGGATGTTAAGAGGCTAAAAGCAGGTTTAAACATTGCCCCATTGAAGTCAACAGGGTGCATATTTTAAAAAGAGGATAACACGGTGTAGGCAACACCGATTTTTGTCGTTGTTCTCTGTATTGACAGCACTCCAAATGTACAAAAAAATGAGCTCAAATGTTAAAATTGACCGGAGTTCTCCTTTAATATATATTCTCTGAACAAAAGTGTTAATAATGTACGCAATTTTGAAAAAAAAAATTTTAAGAACGTTACGATTTTCTTAAAATGAGAAAACAAAACAAAATATAGGGTGCTTCTCGATTCGCTCCCTAGCTTCCAAGGTCGTGAATCAGCCCTTTTTATAAACACCTATTGCGTGTCATTATGTGTAGTGAGTTGGCTCACGTGATTTATGTTTTGCGCTTCAGACCTTCCATAAGGGAACATGGTGAGCATCAATGCTCCCTTTTTTTTAATGGTGCATTGTGGGACTTTTAATGGAGCGAATATGTCAGTGCACTGGTAGGATTTTCCAATTGAGACCCTTAAAATAGCTGACTCCCTGGTCATAGTTTTTTTTTTTTTTTTTTTTTGCAGTGCAGGGCTCTTCAAAGACCAAAACAAACTCTCTATCGTATCCATAACCCCAGAGCACAATGCAAAGATAAGATTTAAATGGAGAGTTCTCATCTTAAGGGTCACATGGACCAGTCACAAGTCACACCTCACACCGGTCACTGCTGCCCCCGCACGCGTTTTACTGTAATGTAGCCGGGTGTGCACTGCGTGGATGGTGATGTTGCCTGCACATTTCTTGCAAGAGAGGAGGCTTAAAAGCCCACAGCTTCAATGCTGAAAAGCCTATCAGCCTACCTGTTGCTCTAATGGCAGATATAGAAGGTAAAGTGTGGGTGGAGGTGAAGAGAGCAGAAAGGATTCAGCACTACAGAGCGAAGTTTTACAGAAACACGCAGGGCTTTAAAAAGCTTTGGTTTCACACCACGGGGAACGTACTACATCTATTAGCGCTCCAACATGATGAACTGGATACGAACTGAGCCCTCTGTAGTGCTCCAAGAGGGTGCAGCTGCGACTCCGCAGACTGGAGCAAAGCACTCTGGGAAGGGGAGACAGAAGTTGCATTGACCCTGACGCCAATTGAAACGCCACAGGGCCTCGAACAGCTGACCAAACATTCAGCGTCTCTTTGATAAAGATATAACTGCATTTTCCTCTTTATTTAGATCATCTCTTAAGGTCAACCGCAAGTGAAATTGCGGTTGAATGGTTTTGCGAGAGAAACGATACCACCAGCAGCCGGGTCGATACGAGGGCATTAATAGTTTAACAAACACCATATACCATACATATAAACTAGTTTTTACATTTTCTATGAAAATGTGAGGAGTGCCTCCAGCCCAAAACTTGCCGACACAATGTGAAAGTGTTCTAACATGTTCTAGGTGTTTTAACATGTTGCTATGTGGTTGCTTTAAGGTACAATATGTAAAAAATAAATTAAAAAAAAACGCACTTTCACAGTGGGATATATGTCATGCAGTTGTGTTCTTACATTATCCCAAAAGTTCCCAAGGATTTGTAAATCAAGAGAAATTCCAGTTTTAAATAATGGCTCGTCCCTTGTCATTGTCGCCTATCAATAACATAATATTCGCAGTTTCTGCTTGTAGAAACCATAGATATAAATACATAGATCTCTCATTAGTGGCCATTTCAATAACGTAGGCCACCAATGAGGATCTATGTATTTATATATCTATGATATAGTATCTCGCACGCCGCTGTTGTGTCGTTCAATCATGGTTCACGATTATTGATTGCGAGTACAGAAAATAAAAAATTTAAACCGTAATCAACTGAGGCGTAAGAAAATTAAAACAAGGATCAATATTGGCGAGCCGACTTGATAGGCTATCGCATGTGTTTTAATAGACAAGTAAGCAAATATATATTATTTATTGTACACATACAGTTATAATGCACTTTGTTTGTACTTAAGTAACACTATTTATCAAGTCTGGTGACCAAGTCTGTGGCAGTGAAATTAAATACAGTATGTGTTGCACAAAAATATTTAGCCATTACTTGCAAATACTGTGGGTTTGTTCAAATGTACTTTTAGTACGGTTGTTTTAAACGTATAAAACTGCGCAGCATTAACCCACCAAATCATTTGACAATTTGGTCACATATCAGTAACAGGCTAATATAGCATCACATTTCACGTTCCTTGCAGCTAATTCATTACGATTACATAAAATAGTGTGATCAAACTTTCAGGTAATACAAAAACTAATTTATTAGCTGATATATAATTATTATCCACACATCTCTGCATGGTGAAAACGACATCTCCCATCGTTCCACTCTCCTTCATAGCGTCATCAAGCTTCGTCTTTGTTATTGTTTTGAAAATGCGACCTCTGGCGGCGAAAAAATTACAGATTGTACCTTTAATGGTACAAAGTCAAAAAGAGCCCACCAACAAGTCTCTATGATATTCTGGTCTATAGATATGACTCCAGAGTCTCTTTCAATGCAAGTCTGTGGGATATTTGTTCCCCATTTTATTGTACACTACGAATCAAAAGTTGGGGGTCAGTAAGTTTTAAGTTTCTTCTCCACACCAAGGCTGTATAATCAAAAATACAGTAAAAACGTGATATCATTACAATTTCATTTTTCAAAATATATTTTAAAATGTAATTTATTTTTAGCAGCCATTTCTCCAGTCTTCAGTGTCACATGATCCTTCAGAAATCATTCTAATATGCTGATTTGGTGCTCAAGAATCATTTCTTATTATTATCAATGTTGAAAACAGGACTGAATGTTAAAAGCAGGATTGAAAAGAAACCTCAAAAGAACAGCATTTATTTGAAATAGAAATCTTTTGTAACATTCATATCTTTACTGTCACTTTTGATTAAATTAATGTGTCTTTGCTGAATAAAAGAATTAATTTCTTTAAAAAGAAAAGTCTTACAGATTCCAAACTCAGTAATTCAAAACAGTAATGAACAGTATTCAAGATGAAAATCGGTTGCTCAGAAAGTTTATAGCACGCCTCTTCTCAACAAGTCACATGATTCGATGTATCATTCACGCCTGTAGCACATACAAACAAAACTTACGTTTATTAATTTAAACAAACCCCTAACATTAAGCATAATCTAATGTAATTGTGCCAACACAAATTTGTTTAATTGAAACGCAGGAGAAGGATCAGAACGTACTGCCATCTTATTAACGGTCTAATAAAACCAAGTCAAATTAATCTGGCATAGAATCCTGAAGCCCTTTGGATTTGGCTTTATGTAACAGACACTTCTGAGGCTCTGAGATAGAACCCAAAGGGCTAGTGGGAGCCTGTTCTTTATAACTCATAGAAAATAACTATTTCCAAACACCGACTGCCATCCCTCAATGCCCTACATACTTCATCTCCCACATAATGTTCTAATGTGGGTGTTTCAAGCTTCCATAGTGAGCACAACGCACCGAAAATAGATTTTTGGATATTGCTCATAGATTTCGGTTTTTTTTTTTTTTTGTACAGGGCTTCTAAGAAAATAATGCATTTTCAGCATTTACCATTCATGTACAGAGCACCTGAATCTCACCTTTAAGGGTCTAATGGTACATGTGCCCAGAGCTCCCCCCTGTGGCACATCTAACACAGTACGGTAACAATGTCAAAAAAACTAAACAAAATAAGATGTATGGAAACTTAAGGTAAAAGGCCTGCTTCACACTTGTTTAACAGCAAAATCTGCTTAATTTGTCTAGATTTAGTTATATTATAAAGTGCTGTTTGAGCCTGTCGTTGCATGTAGAACTTACTTCAACAAATTATTTGCTCAATTATTTTGTTGCCTAATAAAGTCCTGATAAATAGGTTGCAAACTCTTCTTGTAGCTAAGCTTTTGCATTGTGTTGCAGTGTGAATACGGTAACCTGCTAATATGAATGTATGCCATTTACATTGCTTACGGTGCGAAACAGGCCTAAGAATGAGTTGCGTACCTGTTTAACTTTTGTCAGTTCTTGCTGCATCTTATGATTAAGGCTCTCGGATTCTGCAAGCTTATCCTGTTAGAACAGAGATCTTCGCATGAGTCAGCATTAGAGTTAGCTCACACATTCTCGCAAATAGGATTAATGAGAGCCTCGCTCAATAACACATGAATGAATGTCACACGTTCCAGCATGTGACAGTGTTTAAAACTGTTGTCATAGTGGTACCTGTATTCTCTTGAGCTCTCTCAAGGCCTCAATGTGGTCTTTTCTTATTCTCTCCATCTCATCCAGATCATCAGAGTCCGATAACGATGGCTAATGAAATTATATATATATATATATAAAATATATATAAAATACAGAGCCCCGCAAGACATGCGGGAAAAATATGTATATCGTGGCCACGAATTAACAAATTTGTTCCCATGACTCACTAATACATCAGCACGATATAATCAATTGTTCACTCGTTTTACTAAATCGTGGCCACATGTAATCATTTGACCATGATATATATATATACAGTATAATCTTTTTTGTCCGCATGTCATATGCAGGGCTCCATAAAAAATAAAAAAAAACATAATATATCATATATAAAAGTAATATTCTATATAAATAATATATAAATTATAATTTTAAAAACATTGACAAATAATAAAAAATATAATGAATAATTTTATATATATTATAATATTATATATATAAAATTATAATTTATCAATGCACATTTAGTATGTGTGTTTCTGCTGCAATAATTAAAATCATTTGCACTTACTGTAGGGTTTGATGGAGACTCACTGAGATCATCTGATGTCAATCTCACTACTTCCTGTTCCAAGTCAGACTTGGACGGTAGTTTAAAGAGTTCCTTTGACACTCTCTCAAAATCTTACAGGAGAAAAATGTCTTATGAAAATATGTTCAGTCACACAAAATGTAAAAAAAAAGTTTAGAGGTTTATTTTTTAAACAAACCTGGAATAATGTACTGCACACATGTAAGGAGAGGTAAAAAGCCACCAGTACATAAACCACTACAACATAATGAGGACTGACAGAAATGATTCTCACCGCCATAAGCCACTGTCCCTCCTGGGTTCAAACGCAGTCTTTCTCTCAGAGTCAGGACCTGAGAGTCATTAGGCTTCAATCCCAGTGCCTCCAGTGTCTGTGGACAGAACAACCGCCCTTTTAGTTACACCAGCATAACGTGCTCACTGCTTTTCTCTCTCACTCTCTCTCTCTCTCTCTCTCTCTCTCTCACACACACACACACGCCTCAATGTCTTTGTATAAAATATAATATAAATATTAATAATATATTGCCATTTAAATTACATTTTATTTTGATAAATTCATCCACTAAATAAATATTATAAATAAAAATGATTATTTTTACACAGTTAGTATAGTATACATATATATGTAGTATATATATATTACATATTACTGTAAAACAACCTTCTGGAGTAGAAATCTTTCTAAAAATTGTCCATGCTTTAGACTGTTTTCTATATCAACAGATCTACAGACTGTGGCACAGTCTCTATTGATTTTCCCATCATACAACAGTAGAAGTGGATATGGGATCGCATGCTAACTGCACATATTGTTCAACAGTGGGATTAACTCCCTCCACACATGATAGTAAAACCAAAAAAGATCAATACAGTGCTGAGACTGATGGGTAACTAATCATTAAAGCCCGCCGGGGGGGATGACCAGCGTTTGACCTTGCCGTAAACACGAGATGTGTCTGTAATTCGGTACTTTGACAGATACCGTCATTCTCTAATTGAAAGGATATGCTTATGCATACCTGCTCTATTTTCTCGGGCTTGAGTTCGAAGCTGGGAACTGAGGATGGAGGTTTTGAGGGTCTGCAGGTATTGCTGGAATTACAGGCAGCGGTTGCATCTGGGCAAATAGAAAGAGAATCCAAATAAGTTAAACGGCACAAAAAAAAGCTCTTTTGCAAAACAGCTGTTTGTAATTTTTGTGAAGCACGTCACATATTTTAGTAAGACTCTTACATAACTCAATGGGAGTATAATCTATCCGAGTAGATTGCTCACAGTCGGGGCCCAGTAAAGTATTTGTGCAAAAAAGTGTCTCTGCATTATATAACAAAATATCAAACCCAGTGGTGTTTATTTTAAATATAAAAAAAAAAAATAGTTCACACTTTTCAAGTAAAACATTTTACAAAAATATGTATTGTTATATATATTCATATTCTATCTGTCAGATATTAGTGCAACATGTTCATAATTAATCATTTGTTTGCAGAAGGCATTTGCTATGATATTTTGGATCTAATGCAATGACATTTATACACTCTTACGCTACCATTCAAAAGGTCAGTGAGTTTAAATTTTTTTTAAAATTTCATTAATACTTCTATTCAGCAAGTATGCATTGAAGACTAAAGACAGTAAAGTTTTTACTATATTTTTTATCAAATAAATGCAGCCTTGGTGAGCATAACAGACTTCTTTGTAAAACATGTAAAAATCTTACAGTCTTACAAATATTTGAACAGTAGTATAAGTGTTACTCCGTCCGGGCACTTCGGGTTAACAATTTAAAATCTCATTCAAATATTACACCATTATATTTGATCCCTTATGATGGCTTGTATAAATGCTTTGTGTACAACAGGAATTAATATTGTTTGAACAGGCTGTTTTTTTTCCTCCATAAACCCAACCCCAACCAGACCTGTGGACTGGAGAGAAAGCACAATGCTTTGCTCAAAATAGTGCCAACCTTGTCAAATCCTCTTACGATGAATAACTGCAAAGTGTAACTGAACTCATAGGTGTGTGCTCTGACCGTGAACTCACTATCTCATCATTTATTGTTCACTCATTCATTATCCGCTTATTTATTTATCTTTTTTGGAGGGGGATTTATTTCCTGACAATGATTTCTTGGAAATTCAAAGCCCTTTTAGAATAATATTAGACAGTTGCCTTCACAAATGTGGCATAAAAGGGGGTCTTAATTAAGTTTTTATGCAATGTGAAGTGACTCATTTTCATTACCTGAGACTTGAATATTATGGAGAGGGGACATGGTGGTGAAAAAAAAAATTAAATCAATGGTTTTGCGTTCCCCTGAGAAACTTTGCATTCACTCCCAAAACCTTTGTGTTCCCTCGCAAAAACGTATTCGTTCGCTCACAAAACTTTTGTGTTCTTTGCGAGTGAACGCAAAGTTTCTCGGTGGGAACGCAAAACATTTGAAAGAGAACGCAAAATAATTATTCCTCCTATCTCATATTGTTTTTCTTCACCATGTCCTTTTAGGGGCTCCATAGAATATGTACACGCTGTTCTTACTATGATCCTTATAAGGTATTCCCAATTAGATATTATATACTCTCAAAAAAAAGTCACAGTAATGTTCTTTATTTCATATTTCATGTTTGTTGTTCAGTACAGCTGGTTAAATCTGCTTTAAATCACAGCTGAGAGGAGCTTTATCGAAGGTTCTCGTCAATGAAATGAAACCCTGTCCTGAACAGACCCCGGTATCCTCGATTTCACCTGGAGTTATGTCATGCTGATGCTTATATCCATTTTCAGAACCATGCCAGCTGGATTATTTTGAGTTACAAACACAGCATCTCATCGGCACATGGCTGTCTAAACGTCTGCTGAACCGGTAGTCTAATCCAGGTTATGACAGAATGTTCCTTATCTATGAGTTTCAGATTGTTCACAAGTAAAATTCCATTCACAATGCATCAGAATGTGAAAGGCTGCACAGATAGCCCTACACCATCTGTGAGAAACAATAGGAGTGCCTATGGTTAGTTCTGGGTGCAATACAAGTTAAGATAGCAACATTTGTGGCATACTGTTACCACAGAAAAGTGGTTTTAATTTTGAAATTAAATTTAGTTATAGTAAAGCACTTACCATCTTGTATTTGTTTAAAGTATGTTGTTTTTTCTGACGCATACACGCGTTGTTTAATTGACAAATGTAAGTATTTCAGGAGTAAAGTATTTGGTCACTTTAGTTTAGGGTCAACTAACTGTTGACTATGACTTTTGCCTCAAAAAACTCCTAATTACTGCTTATTAATAGTTAGTAAGGTAGTTGTTAAGTTTAGGTATTGGGTAGGATTAAGGGATGTAGAATATGGCCATGCAGAATAAGGCATTAATATGTGCTATACTGTATAAGTACTAATAAACAGCCAATGTCCTAGTAATATGCATGATAATAAACAACTAGTTAATAGTGAGAATTGGACACTAAACTAAAACGGTACCAAGTATTTATATATCATTGTAGCATTTTAATTTATGCTGTATTTTTTGTTAACTTATTTCTTTTGATTTTGGAGTGAAATGCGTTTTATGAGAATGCATATAGAACAGCATATGCATATATAGTTTCAAAACTAATGTATTTTAATGCCTCCATGTTTTTCATTGTATGATCCTTACTGTACTTTTTGTGTTCCTTTGGATAATATTCTGTAATAACCTACTTTATGACACAAACTCAGTATTAAACTTAGTGGATTCTTATAGGGGGAATACAGGGTACCAGTACCAGAGTTGGCCACTGTGGTGCAGGCACTCTCAAGTGAGGACACGGGGGTGAGATTAGGCTTTCCTATTGCTGGTCGTACCTGTAAGGAAAGACACAAATTGAAGCCTTTAAGAAAGCATTATCTCAAGCAGTGCCGAAGAACATTTACTGCATTACTGAATCTCTATTACCAGACTGGAATCAGCCACAGTCTTATGTCTTACCTTAGAAAGTTCTACAGAAGGCAACGTCTCACTTCCAGAGTTGGGGGTGTTGGCTATCTTGGGAATGAGAACTCCAGTGGGCCTGAGTTGGGGAGTTGTACTGGAGGGAGGTTGAATGGAGATGGGGCTGTGGGGTCCACTGCTGGAGCCAGAAGAAGACCTTCGTCTGATAAACGCTATCTCTACTGTAGGGTCTGGTCTGTAGGGTCAAACAATGACGTGCAAACACATGACCTTTCAGTCTTTCAGCATTTGTCTTGGACAGAAGCAAACTCTCTATGCATATTTTCCCTATGTGGTCATTCAGGGAAGGTTGTCTTGAAAGGTTGTGTTTATATAGACATATGTCTGAGTTTTAACCTGAGTTTTGTTCGAGTGAGTAGGATTTTGGCTTCTTCATGTGTTACTCCAACGAGAGACTCCTTATTGATGGATATGAGCTGGTCCCCGGGCTTTAGTCTCCCATCCTAGAGTCACAAAGAGAAAAACATTTTACTTACATTACCTTACATTACTATTTAAAAGTTTTGTTTTTGAAAGAAGTCTAGATGCTCACTAAAGCTGCATATGTGTGATACCGTAAAATACAGAAAAACAGTAATATTGTAAAATATTATTACAATTTGAAATATAATTTATTGCTGTGATGGCAACTCTGAAGTTTCAGCATCAATACTCCAGTCTTCAGTGTCACATGATCCTTCAGAAATCATTCTAATATGCTGATTTGTGCTCATGAAACATTTCTTATTATTATCAAAGTAGAAAACAGTTGTGCTGCTCAATATTTTTGTGGAAACTGTGTTTTTTCAGCATTGTTTGATAAACAGAAAGTTAAATAGAACAATTAATTTTTAATAGAATTGTTTGTAACATTTTTACTGTCACTTTTGATTCATTTAATGCATCTTTGCTAAATAAAGTATTCATCTATTTTTTTAAAACATACTGACCCCAAACTTTTGAACAGTCATGTAATTTACTCACTTAACTCCACATTTATCTCACTTCACCTCACCTCAATTTACTTCACTTCATTCACAAACTACTACAGTGTTTCACAAGCTAATTATGTAAAAAAGAAAAACAATTTGTTTGTTTGTTTGGTCATTAACCAGTTTGTCTTCTCAAACTAAAAAATAGGACCCTACATGTTTTTTTGTTGTTGCAATTTTACAAATTAACAAAAATAATACATAAACATACTTTTTGGCAGTCGCCCCCTTGCATTATTTCCTGAACGAACACCATTGGCCCCTCTGCACGGTTAGCTCCGCCCCTGATGACCAAGCCTAATCCTGTCCCTTTGGCAACACATATCAACTGAATCATGCAGTTTCTGGGGGAAGAGAGGTTAAGATAAGGGCTAGGATCAACAGCAGAAACAATGAATCCTGAGGTGATTATTTTTTATTTTTTTCAATAACCATAAATTAATCTGTTGTGGGATTTCACTCTCACTCGGGCTAGGTCCGGTGTTTTCAGGCTTAAACTCTTCAATCAGGACACTATTAATTGCATTAGTGTGAGAAACCTGCTGGGTTCTGTCATTCATTTTGATAGTACTAGTTTTTCATACTAAAGCACCGGATAAAATCTGAATTAGATCTACAGTGTGTCTTTTGGTTCTTACGTGCAGACTTGTGGAGGTGGGGAGGTAATGCAGGCAGTGGTGTATACTGGGTTTGGGTCTTTAGGGCTCAGAAGCAGCGGACTGGTTGACCTGGAAGATGAGGAGGAGGAGGCAGTGTCGGTCATCTTTCCTGAAAACAAGAGATTTGATTTGTAATACTCTCAATCTAAACTTCTGCTACTCTTTCACTTAAAAATAACACGAATGAATGCTACAATAGAAATACCACAGTACACTTAGAATAAGAACAACCTACACATTTTTTTTACCTATTTATTTACACTAATGTTCAAAAGTTTGGGGTCGGAAAGATTTTTTAAATGTTTTAAAAAGAAGTCTCCTACGCTCACCAATGCTGCATTTATTTGATCAAAAATAACTGTATTATTACCAAATGTTATTAGAATTTAATATAACTGATCTGTATTTTACGAAAGCCCTGAACCGCTTCAATTCTAGCATTTCGAGATTAAAGTCAAAATATTTCGAGATTAAAAGTCGAAAAATTTCGTGGTTAAAGGCAAAACACTTCGAGATTAAAGTCGAATCATTACGAGAATAAAGTCGTAATATTTTGAGAATAAAGTCAAAATTACGAGAAGTCTTCCGTAGAAGTTTTTGCGTGTGTGTGTGTGTGTGTGCTGCCTCGGACATGGATCTAAACAAAATAGTAGCTTTTAACTTTTATCTGGGCTTTCAACAAAAGGAAATTCTACAGGTGCTAATCTAAAAACGTTACGACTTCATTCTCTAAATATTTCGAATTTAATCTCGAAATGCTAGAATGCTTCAGGGCTTCCGTAGTATTTTAATATATTTTAAAATGTAACTTATTCCTGTGATGTCAACGCTGAATTTTCAGCAGCCATTACTCCAGTCTTATTGTGGAGCTCAAGTAACATTTCTTATTATTATAACAGTTGTGCTGCTCACTATTTTTGTGGAAACCATTAAACACTTTTTAGGACACTCTGATGAAAAGAAAGTTCAAAAGAACAGCATTTATTTGAAATTTTAAAAGAATGTCCTTACTGTCACATGTGATTAATTGAATGCATAATTGCTGAATAAAAGTATTTATTTCTTTTAAAAAATCTTACTGATCCTGATACATTTTGGTTCAAGTATATTCTGATGCATGCTTGGCTCTTTATGTAGAAAAATGATGTTATGGAAGAACTAAACTAAAGCTTTTAAGTTGGCAACACTGTAGGCTGTTTTTGTCCCATCATTTCAATATTCTCTCAAAATCAGACATTAGTCATTCACTCCTGAAATGCAGCGCAGTGATAGACGTAATGGAAAATACCTGTGGAAACAGAGATGTCTGATCCAGAACTGGTACTATAGCTCGAGCCATATTTTTCCATTAGTTCAGCAAATTCCCTCCTAATGATAAACATATAAAGGAACATGCAAGATCATATATACATTCACCTTTCCTGGAGCCATAATTTTCCAGTGGTTCATAATAGGAGGGCTTTTGTACAGACTAACACTCTTACTTAATTGTTTCTGTCTCTATGGTGTTCAGAGAGTAAACATTATGAGGGCTTTCCTTTCTGCAAAATCATGCATTACATAATTATGAATGTACTTGTTCTGTTCTAAAGGAGAATGCTGAATGATATTATTCTTCTTAGTTTTTAAAATACACCCCTATTAAACCGTCAAACTACATTTTGCAAGACAGTCCCTAGTTATTCGACACCTCCCATTAAATGAAACTTCCTCATTAGTCCACAAAGAAGCTTAGAAGCACTTAATTAGATTACGGACGTAATCACAGATAAATTGGTATCAAATTTAAAAGCCGGACTTTTTCCAAACCTGAAATGTGATCTAAGCAGTAATCTTTAAATTCTTGACATTATGTTCCCAAAATCTGTGCTCTGTACTGAAGCAGTTTGTTTAAGGTGATTGATTGTCCATTATTTATGAGGGTAATCCTTTAACACCGTTCCAGCTTTAAACCTGACCCCAGCTGGTTTAACTCAGGACACATATGACAGACTTGCGGCCCAAATACGTCAACAGCTGTTCTGTCGGGAGAACAAAAGTGCTCATCAGGAAGTCACTGAGACCAGCAAAATGCCAGCTCGAGTTAAACTAATACAGACAGAAAGAACTTGACAACTGCCCAAAACCGAGACCTCTGGCTAAGCAGACAGTGCCAAAACAACAACAAATTTGTGTTGCGAGAACAGAATTACTCTATAGATCAAGTCTAGAAGCAGTGTTACTTTAGATTTTATTTTAGTTTTATTAATATTTTGAATTACCTTTTAATATTTTTTTGTTTTCATGTAAATTTTTGTCTAAAATTTAGTACATTTTCATGTTAATTTTTATTTAATTATTAGTAATTTTGTATATTGTATATTTATATATTGTATAAATATTTTTATATTTATTTCCACTTTAGGTTTCATTTATTTTCAGTAAATAATTTAGTGCTTTAGCTTAAATTTATTTTAGTTTGTTGCCAAGTTGAAATTTTCACTTAATTCAAGTTTTTCAATTAATATTAATATTTTATTTCATCTTTATTTCAATTAACAGAAATGTTTATAATAGTTTAAGTGGTAACACAAAAAGGTCTCAGCAATGTTAGTTAAAAATGTTCATGTTCATGTTAGTTCTCAGTGTATAACTAATGTTAACAAATGAAACCTTATTGAAAAGCGTTACCGTTTTGGTTTTAGTTTTAGTTAACGATAATAACCCTGATTAAAAGATTTTAAAACAGCTAGACTCATGTTTGGAGCTCATAGAAAAAAAAGGCAAAACATTTGTTCTGGAAAAATTCCATCACACTACAACAAGTGCCAAAATTCTCAATAAAGTGCTAAAGACTTTAATGCACTTAAGTGTATTAAGACTATTTTTAGATTTTATTTAAATCAAGACACTCCTCTGTACTCATCCATTTATAGGATTAATTTAGAGGGTAAAAAACAGGATAGAAATGTGCTTTTTCTTCTAAATTAGTCTTTTTTTATGTAAAAAATATTAATAACATAAGTAGACCTCAGAGAACATTATGAAAATGTTAAAAATGCAGTTCATTACCCCTTTAAAAGTCATCTTACCTGGAAGGGTCGTCACGTACTATCAGTAAAGACATGTGATTTGTAGATGATGCCATGCGAAGAACCTCCACTGCCCTAATAAAACATCAGTTTAGTCGTTTTAATACACTTAAGTCATCTTATAATTTATTGCAGATCAATAACCAATACACAATACATTACTTTTCATTTGTAACACCTCCTAAATTCATGTTGTTAACATCTAAAATGAGGTCCCCTGCTCTAAGACGGCCTGAAAGACAGAAAGGAACATCATCCATCATTCCCAGAATCCAAGTCAATACATTCATTGGAGATTTTGGGAGAAAGAACATACCGTCCTGTGCCGCCACGCCACCTGGCAAAACCCGTTTAATGAAAATGCCAAACTCTTCACCGCTCTGTTCCCTGTAGCCCCCAATAATCTTCACGCCTATCAAATCGAGAACAAGATTTTTTGGATTAATTCTTTACATGGGGGTGAAATGAAATCGTGCATCAAATGCCTTGACAAATGAAGCAGTGTAATTGTGCTGTGGTTCTCACCAAGTCCTTTTTTACAGTCTGTGAAGTCTAGTCTCTCCACAGCACGGTTGATGCCCTGGGGCCCCATTATTGTCCTGAAAGAAAAAAAAGATTTTGTTGCAGACTGTTTTTAAAGATACAGATTATCGAATGGATGGTTATAATGCGGTCGACCCTCTGATGCATGAATTATTAAATCCCAAAGAAAAGAATATAATCATTCCCAATCTTTTCCCGCCAAAATGCTGCATATTGAGAGAGTTACAAATCTGTCCATTACAGCAGAAGATCATGGTAAATATTCCAGGAAAAAAAAAGGACATTCATACAGTACAAAGGAATAAAGAAAGAATAAAGGAAATACCAATGTGGATGTAACAAACACCTGAATGGTTAAAATGGATTTTTAAACATCTGTACTGTAATGGACACATGCTTTAGAGGGTTATATCACTCAGAATATAGAAATATCGGAATGTATGATTTCAAAGTGAGTTTACACTCTTAGAAGAAAAGGTTCTATATAGAACCTTAAAGGGTTCTTTCAGACATTTCATATGTAGAACCTTTTAGCAGTTCCCATCATGGTATCATTTAATGGATTTAGTTTTAATTAATATTTAGTTTTAATTCACTTTTAACTGTAGTCAAATTTTAGGAATTAAACATACTTTATCACTAGGGAATAAATCAAATAACCCTTTAAACATGAAAGTATTATGCAGTCACTCCTTACATAGTACCCCTTTTGGTACTTCAATTTAGTCAAAAGCCTAGGGTTCTATATATTTTTCTAAGAATATATAATGTATATAATATAATGTTTTTGATTACAGTAAATAGAACAGTGGTTGAAGTAATAACATTATCAGCCAAAATAAAAAAAGAAATGCTTATACAGGAAGTAGGTTATTGTGCTTGGGCTTATATTAAAATCACTAAAGCATGTACTGTAGGTAAACAATAAAAGCGCCAAATGATAAATCCTTATAGAAAGAGGGTATGTATCCAATCCGGTAAACTGCGGTCTGATCTCTATTGCATTTAATCCCCATAACAGACAAAGCAACAGAATACAATATTTTGACTTTAACTAGGACATTGAGTGAGATGTTAATAAAGCTCGGAACAATGTGTTTCTTTTTATAAAACAAATATCATTACATATTTTCTTTTTAACCCTTTCTGTACATACTTTACAACGTTGCATGTGTACAATATATGAATAGTACTTTCAAAACTGACCTATAGTTTGCAGTTTGACAGATATTGCTGCAGCTTTATCCTTCTGTTTGACTAAGAAATGCGCTCTTTTGAAAAGGCGATTGGTGTTCAGTATTAATGTTGGGTTTGTTTGAGGTCAATAAAACCCCTGCAAAAACACACTTCAGAAAAATAAAACAAATCGAAGGAAGCATCTGGAATACTTGTACATCTAAGCATGTGAAAATGCATTGCGTTTATTAATACCTGGGGTAACTGAGAGCACAAATGTAATGTGAAGAGGCGTATTATCGAGTTGACAAGTATAATCAATCAGATCAGGAAAAGTATGTTTCTGAGATATTAAAATGTAGGTTAACCTAATATTAGTTTTTATGTTTTGCATTATATATGGCAGCATAATATACAAGTTATGATGTATTGGTGTAAAAAAAAAGAAGTCATTTTTCAGCACTCCTTTTTTTATACAGTGCTAAATGGCAACAAACATATGTATTAGCTAAAGACTAAGATGATGGTTCAACTCCAGGATTTGTAATCTCAGACTAAAGTGCTGTTTTTGTTTGTTGAGTTCATGTGCCGGTCAGCCAGGACGGAGCAGGATGACAAGGACAAACTCTTGTGCTTCCTACTAGTGATGTATTTAACCTGATTCCTATCCCCGCAATTAGTTTTCTTCGTTATCTCCGTTGCTGCACTGTAAACAGTGCACTTTAATCGCGATCACATTAAGAGCAACAAAGAGAATTAGAATTAAGTTCAATGTAATGATGCTCTGTCCTTTACTGCAACAGGCTGATACGGCGTGTTTACTTCCATCAAATCTGTATCAAAATGGTTATGCATGCTTTTGTCCCACACAAACTTCAAATCAACAATTTTAAAGCATAATGGGAAATAAAAGGATTTGTCTTTAACGAGTCACCCTGAACAAACAGAGCTCAGATGTAGTGCGTGCGACTGTGTTACAAAAGATCCAGCATTAAACTGATCACTTAATTCTACCTAATCTGTTTTACCCTGCTCAAGCCATGTAAGGATACGCACTCAAGTGACTACAGCGAAAGCACGCAGACAGAGTGCATCCTATCTGTCTTGCTCTAACATTTCCACTTCCTGCTGGTTCATCACCATAATGATGAACTTTAAATGTTCTTACTGTATGTTCAGTAATTGCTGTCAGCATTGAAAGCTATTTTATATGCATTATTAGAGCAGCACAAATTAGTAAACAGAATATTAGGATATGCTGTAATGTTCCAATGCAAATGTAATATCCATGCCTATGTTTTAAACAGACGAACAAGCAGAAACATGAGGGTAACTACACAAGAACAGCAAATGAGGCTACAACAGAAAACAAACAAGCTTTAAAAGCATTAGTATTTGCTTAATCTCAAGTCACAGAAACAAGCAGATAATAGCATTGCCTACCAGTAGAGGAGTGAAAGCCCGTCAAAGTGTTCTGCCTCCACTGGAAGCAGTGCCATTGCAGATCCACGAGCAACTGATGATGTGTTGTAAAAATCTACGATATCAACGGGTTGGGGAGAACGGTGGTTCAAATCAGGTCAGTCTCGATGACCGAGAGACAGCAATCTACCCAGACAGTAACAGACAAACTCCTACCTATCCACTAATCTGTCCTGATACTCCACAGTCACATGGTTTGCCTCACCTCTCTCTGCGCTGTCACAGCTGATGATGATTCTGTCTCTCCCGAGGCAGGAAGGCTCAAAACTTGAAGCCAGACTGTGATGTAGAACGAGGGGACGGGAGTCTGACTGCATGATTTCTGACGCGGGGACACTGAATGACAAGCACTGTGGAGTCTATGTAAAACTGAAAAGAAAAATAAGAAACAAATTAGATTTGTCCACATAAAAAATTAAAAACGATATACAGTGGATATAAAAAGTCTACAATGAGACAATGATAAATCATATCAGAACTTCTTTGTTTTTTTTTTGACCTACAGTATAATGTGAACAATTCAATTGGAGGGGGGAATTAAAAATAAAAACCTTACAATGACCTGGTTGCATAAGTGTGCACACCCTCTTATAACTGGGGATGTGGCCCGAATTAACCAATCACATTCAAACTCATGTTAAACAGAAGTCATTACACACCTGGAATCAAGTGACTCTGATTAATCACAAATAAAGTTCAGCTGTTCTAGTAGGATTTTTCGGACATTTTCTTATGCATCTCAGAGCAAAAGCCATGGTCTGCAGAGAGCTTCCAAAGCATCAGAGGGGATCTCATTGTTGAAAGATATCAGTCAGGAGAAGGGTACAAAAGAATTTCCAAAGCATTAGATATACCATGGAACACAATGAAGACAGTCATCATCAAGTGGAGAAAACATGGCACAACAGAGACATTACCAAGAACTAGACGTCCCTCCAAAATTGATGAAAAGAGAAGAAAACTGTTCAAGGAGGCTTCCAAGAGGCCTACAGCAACATTAAAGGAACTGCAGGAATTTCTGGCAAGTACTGGCTGTGTGCTATACATGTGACCACAATCTCCCGTATTCTTCATATGAATGGGCTATGGGGTATAGGTGGCAAGACGGAAGCCTTTTCTTACGAAGAAAAACATCCAAGCCCGGCTGAAGTTTGCAAAAACAAACATCAAGTCCCCCAAAAGCATGTGGGAAAATGTATTATGGTCTGATGAAACCAAGGGTGAACTTTTTGGCCACAATTCCAAAAGGTATGTTTGACACAAAAACAACACTGCACATCACCCAAAGAACACCATACCCACAGTGAAGCATGGTGGTGGCAGCATCATGCTTTGGGGCTGTTTTTCTTTAGCTGGAACCAGGGCATTAGTCAGGGTGGAGGGAATTATGAACAGTTCCAAATACCAGGCAATTTTGGCACAAAACCTTCAGAATAACCATTAGAAAGCTGAAGAGGAAGTTCACCTTTCAGCACGACAACAACCCAAAGCACACATCCAAATCCACAAAAGCATGGCTTCACCAGAAGAAGATTAACGTTTTGGAATGGCCCAGCCAAACCTGAAACCAATTGAACATCTGTGGTGTGATCTGAAGAGGGCTGTGCACTGAGTTGGAGCGCTTTTGCAAAGAAGAGTGGGCAAATATTGCCACGTCAAGATGTGCCATGCTAATAGACTCCTACCCAAAAAGACTGAGTGCTGTAATAAAATCAAAAGGTGCTTCAACAAAGTATTAGTGTAAGGGTGAACCTGGCATTTAAACAGGGGTGTGTAGACTTTTTATATCCACTGTACATAAACATGATAAATAACGCAAACAGATATCCATAAAAACGTGTCAGATTGACTAACAGCGTGCGCCAGCGCAAACCCTCTTTTGTCGTTAAAAAACTATTGTCAGGATTTACTAAAGACACGCAGTGAAAAAATAGCAGAAATAATAATGCACATTGAAGTTAGGGTTCTAATTATCAATATTAGAATATCATATTAATAAAAGCATATCTTACATACTTTATATATATGTATATGTATGTGTGTATATATATATATATATATATATATATATATATATATATATATATATATATATATATAGTGTATATATATATATTGTGTGTGTGTATATATATATATATATATATATATATATATATATATATATATATATATATATATATATATATATATATATATATATATGTATATGTATATATATATATGTATATATATATATATATATATGTATATATATATATATATATATATGTATATATATATATATGTATATATATGTGTGTATATATATATTGTATATATGTGTGTATATATATATTGTATATATATTGTGTATATATATTGTATATATATTGTGTGTATATATATTGTATATATATTGTGTATATATATTGTATATATATTGTGTGTATATATATTGTGTATATATATATATATATATATATGTATATATTGTGTGTATATATATTGTGTGTATATATATTGTGTATATATATATATATATATATATATATATATTGTGTGTATATATATAGTGTGTGTATATATATATATATATATATATATGTATATATGTATATATGTATATATGTATATATGTATATGTGTATATGTGTATATATGTATATATGTATATATGTATATGTGTATATATGTATATGTGTATATATGTATATATGTATATATGTACAGTATATATGTATATATGTGTATATATATATGTGTATATATATATATATATATATATATACTATATGTATGTGTATGTGTATGTAGAGCTTGCACAGACTAGTCGAGTAGTCGAGAGATCGACTACTTCAACCACTAGTCGGCGCTGTCAGAAACAATCGACAACTCGAGCGCCCATTTAAAATATGTAATGTCCTAATTACAATGTTTTGAGAGTTTACTTATGTAATTGTTGCATTAAGCTATGAATTACTAAACATTTATTGATAAGAACTATTTCATGTCTTTTCATTTACAGTAGCATGAACCACAAGTAGTCGAGTAACTCGATAATTGTTTTGATAAGAAATCGACCAGCAGAAATCAGTAGTCGTGCAACCCCTAATATATAATTAATCTTACATATTGTAACTTTAATGACCCTTAAAGGTGCTCTAAGCGATGTCATGCGTTTTTTAGGCCAAAAATTGTCACATACAGCAAACATCTCCTCACTATCCGCTAGCTACCTGTCCCCTGAACACACTGTAAAAAAACGCGGTCTCTGCAGACACCACAGGCTCCACAAACGGCAACAAAAACAAACTGGGTTAACCCGCACCACGAAACATAACAAACTGTTCCAGACAATAACAGACAAGAAGGATTTGGGGTGGGGTTTGGGGAGTTAGTGCGCGGATGAGGAGGAGGGAGGGTCTAGCTAGCTTCCGTTTTGTTTGACAATACTTTAAATGTCAACAAGAAGTGACGTCACCCAACATCATTTAGAGCCAAGGGGGTAATCCATCAGCCGGAAACCGAAGCTTCCTCGGGGGCCGCCATTGATTAGCAGACCATCACCTGCTGTTAGCATTCCATTGACTCCCATTCATTTTGGCGTCACTTTGACAGCGAATAACTTTACATCTGAGGCGTTTAAAGACTCCATTTGTCCATTATTTATTTCTAAAGAAACACGAAAATGTATAAAAGGCTCCATTACCTTGTATCTTACGTTATGGCCCTGTAGAAACAGTTTTTGTAAAAATAGGCTAACGATTGCATCATAACCACGCGAATCTCACAGTAGAGAGATTACCGTATAGACAGGAGGAGAAGCTCGCGGGCAATCGGGGGGACGTGGAGGCAAAATGACAAAATTATTAATCAGAATACTTAGCAAAAGTTGCTCCTGCTCCTAGCTCATGGACAGCTCCTACTCACACTCTCCGTCTCTGCAAGTTTCGGAAGGGAATGATTCAGATTTCTCTTAGCACAGCTACTAGAAGACTTACAACTGTCAGACAGGTTGCTCACGTCACATCTACGTCGTCAAGCTCAGTTTAAGTCTGCGCAGTACGCTCAGCCATCAGGAAGTGAGTGCTTCTAATTGACTTCACTTTTCTCCGTTGAAGTCTATGGGGTCGCTATGGGGTCGCTGTGTCCATTTCTTTTACTGTCTATGCTTAGAGCACCTTTAAGTCTTAAAGACTCCCTGTGGTGAAAATCAGGTTATCAATGTTATATGTCTTTGGTGTTTAATATGCTTTAAGCATATTTTGCAAATTCATTAGTCAACACCATTGCTGAGTACCAAAGATCTGTTTTCAAACATATATGGCTGAATTAAACCAATATTTCCACTTGCCATTGTGCAGCATTTACTACAGTTGACCAAGTGGATCAGGTAGTCCGAGCTGGTGCGATTGGGTGGAGGCAGGGACTAATTTGCATATTCATACATTCATTCCGCGTTTAGTGAATGAAGTGAGGGTGTAGTGTAGTTATATTCAAGCCATTTTATGGTATGAAGAATTGATTTTTACTGAGAAAAAAACGTTTAAATATATTGTGCTTATCACAGATAGTTTTACCTATTTTACCTAATTAACCACGAATTTTACCTCGTGTCAATTAACTTATAACACAAATGAATCAGATTCAATCAAATTAGAAGTTCACAAATTCCAGCGTTACAAGAATAAATGATCATCAATAAATGTTTTCAATCCACGTTCAGGTATTTTGTGTAATATTAAAGCAAGACCAACCTAACAACCCCACCCCAAACGAACAAACAAAAACAGGAATAATTTATCTTTTGCAGGTAGGGTAATTATTTATCAAGTATGCATGACTTTTAAATGTACTGCTGTTTGTTATTATTGCACGAAAGGGACTAACTAGAGAATTACATAATTTCAGATAATTTATCTATCGTTTGTGCTCATTAAAAATTAAAAGATAGGCTACGTTTTTTTTTTTTTTACTTAACTCTTAAATACTTGTTAGGCTGTACATTGTGATGATATGATTGCACCTATTCAGACCGCAATACACTTTTTGATAAGAGATTACGACCATTTTTGAACTTTTACCACATATACCGTGGGCACTTAAAACGGTTATTATAATATGCAACATGTTTAATGTGATAATCACATTTTCACCAAGCAACAAGCAAGTACAGTAGGCCTACCTCAATCTAGAACCCACCGGAACTTTAGCAGTAGCGGCCTGTACCCGGGGAACTTTAAGCTGTTGCACCAATAGGTTGGCGTTTTATAACATGTTTTTGAAGGGTGAGTAATATTCCTATTAGACATTCTCTGGTAATATGCACATACCTTCATCATTTCAATCAGGTAATGCTTCAGCATCTTCTGTTTAAAATACTTGTCAAAAGCCGTTTTAACTATATATTTATTCACGTGATCATTATATACATACACAGAAATGGGAAAGGCTTGATAACCGGCTTAACAGAATGGATCTTAGCATGCTATATTCTTCATGATTTAAAGTTGTACTGTAACAGGACTTTCTATTCTGTGTTATTGTTTGGTTATAGGTTTAAAGTGTCTTATAATTTAAGAAAAATACTTAATTGTTGTTTAGATGGACTATACAGTAATGGTTATAAATTAGCGTAGTAGCAAATAAAAGGCTTAAGTTGTGTTAAGTGTTTTAATATACACTATCGTTCAAAAGTTTGGTGTTGGTTTGCATTTTAGTATTGTGAAATATTACAATTTAAAATATTTTAATATTAAACATAAAATATTTTTTTATGTATTTTGAAATGTATGTTGTTCAAGAAACTTGTATTGTGATTTATCAATGTTGAAAACAGTTGTGCTAAACCATAATGTTTTTCAGGATACTTTAATGAATAGAAATAAAAATAAACAGGATTCATATGAAAAACCAATATACAAGTCCTCTGTCACTTTTGTTAAATGAAATGAATTTTTGCTTCTTGCTGAATTAAAGTATTATTTTCTTAATGATTCCAAACTTTGAACGATAGATGGGCTTACGTAAATTTTTAATGTGTGTTATCATTTTCATTAATAAACCATGTATTCACATCTAGGTGCAATACGCCTTTATTTGAGTTATGGACTGACACACAGTCTGTGTAATGTAATCCATCATTTAGTAATCATATCTGTCCTTATCTTATGTTTTAGGTGAAACAAACCTGTCTTGAGGGGACTCCACTAGTAATTCTAGGATTATGCTATTACCGTTACTTCTTCGTGGGTGCACTGCAAAGCACTATATACGGCAAGCACTTTCTAGCACTCGGTTATGCGTTGATTGCTGCAACATCAGAGGACTAGCCACATCCAGCGTCCAGCTCTTCCTCAGGAGAACCCCACAGCGATTCCTCAACCAGTCACGAGGAGCTAAAACTCACAAGAGGAAACATCAGAGCCAGGAAGATGACTGGAAGAAAAGGAACAAGACCGTCCTGACATACATTGCGGCCGCCGGAGTTGGAATGATTGGCATGTCATATGCTGCTGTTCCTCTCTACAGACTGTACTGTCAGGTCAGTATTAGATTGATAATCTCAAAGCCAGTTTTGGTGGATTTATAGTATTTCAGTAACATGTTCCTCTCTTACTTCAGGCAACAGGACTGGGAGGCACAGCAGTAGCTGGACATGACGCAGAGCAAGTGGAGACTATGAAACCAATTAGGGAGCGTGTTATTAAAGTGACCTTTAATGCAGACACACACGCCAGCATGCAGTGGAACTTTCGTCCACAGCAATCAGAGATTTACGTAAGATTATAAAAAAAATTGTCAATCTTTTTATTCAGTTTTAAAATGTACACATCAATTTTGTTAATGCAACAAACATTTATGTGTATAATACAAAAAACAACATATATATATATATATATATATATATATATATATATATATATGAAGACTTCAGATGCAAAAGCCTCTAAGTGCCATCTGAAATTTTCTTCTAAAATTAGCATTTTTTTCAAGCTCGTATATTTAAGTTCAGTCATTTCACTTTAATGACAACTAATAGGTCATTTTCATTGCCATTAAAGTGAAATAACTGAACATAAACATACAAGCTTGATAAAAATGATCATTCTAGAAGAAAATTTCAGATGGCACTTAGAGGCTTTTGCATCTGAAATCTTCGTATATATATAATGACGAAGCAAAAAACTGATTTGTGATAACTTTGCAAATTTATAAATAAATAAAAACTGCATAAGTATTCATACCCTTCTCTGGGACACTTGCAATTTAGCTCTGGAGCATTACGGTTTTGCTTGTAAATGTTACTACACTTCTAGTGGAGTTTACCTGTGGCAAATTCAATTGAATGGGTATGATTTGGAAAGGCACACGCCTCTCAATAAACTGACTAACAGCTGAAAATGCAAATCAGAGCAAAAACCAAGCCATGAGGTCAAAAGAACTGTCTGTAGACCTCAGAGACAGGATTGTATCAAGACATAGATTTGTGGAAGACTGCAAGAAATTCTGCTGTGTTAAAAGTTCACAGAAGCATGTAGCCTCCATAATAATCCTTTATGGAAGAAGTTTGCAACAACCAGGGCTCTTCCTAGAGCTGGCCTCCTGGCCAAACTGAGCAATCGATGGAGAAGAGCCTTGGTTAGAGTCGTGACCAAGAAGCTGATGGTCACTCTGGTTGGGCTCCATGATCATATATGGAGATGGGAGAAATTTACAGAAGGACAAACATCACTGCAACACTCCACCTATCTGGGCTTTATGGCAGAGTGGCCAGACTCAAGCTTCTCCTTCAGTGAAGAGACCAGACAACCCACTTGGAATTAGCAAAAAGCACCTTAAGGACTTTCTCGGACTGAAAAACAATGGAGGAAACCAGGCACTGCTCATCGCCTGCTCAATACCTTCCTAACTATAAAGAGTGGTGGTTGCAGCATCATGCTGTAGGGTTGTTTTTCACCAGCGGGGACTGGGGGACTTGTTCAGCTCAGCGCAGAATTAATGAAAACATAGTCCAGAGCATTTAGAGCCTTGGACAGGGCAGAAGATCCACCTTCCAACAGGACAATGACCCTAAGCACTAAGACAATACAAGAGTGACAACTCTGTGAATGTCCTTTAGAGGCCCAGACAGAACGTGGGCTTGAACCCAATCGAACATCTCTGGAGAAACCCCAACATGCCTGTCCACCGACAGTCCCCATCCAACCTGACAGAGCTTGAGAGATCCTGAGGAGAAGAATGGCAGAAAATCGGCAAATGCAGATGTGCAAAGCTTATCACATCATACCCAAAAAGACTTGTGGCTGTAAAGGTGCTTTAACTAAGTACTGAGTTAAGGATTTGAATACTTTTAGTTTTTCCTTCTTAATAAATTTGCAAAGTTGACACATCTGTTTTTTGCTTGGTCAATATAGTGTATGGAGTGTAGATTGATGTGATAAAAGTCATTTAAAATAGTTTAAGACAGCAACATAACAAAATGCGGAAAAAAAATAAAGGGGTTTGAATACTTTCGCAAGGCACTGTATAGGGAGGTAGATCGATCTGCCTCCCATTTGGAAATATATGAATGAATATTTCAGGAATGCACTTTCATGTGGGAATTCCATAAACATGTTTTTTCATATCATCTCTCTGAAGGTGGAGACTACCAAGTTGATTATTCTATGTTTGATCGTTTTCCCAGGTCGTACCAGGGGAAACTGCGCTGGCTTTTTATAAGGCACGGAATCCCACAGGCAAACCAGTGATAGGCATTTCAACCTACAATGTTGTACCTTTTGATGCTGGACAATATTTTAATAAGATACAGGTAAATATGTGATGCATTTAAATGAATCCATACTAACATTACTATTATAATCGGTCCATTTATGTTACAATTTATTTGTTAAAGTTGACATCTGTATGCAGAAATGCATGGCTATCCATCATGTGTTACCTTCTTAGCTCACTGAATAGTGTGCTAAATTCTGATACACTGCTTTGTTTTTCCATCAGTGTTTCTGTTTCGAGGAACAGAGGTTAAACCCATATGAGGAGGTAGACATGCCTGTATTCTTCTACATTGATCCAGAGTTTGATGAAGACCCCAGGATGGCACGAGTTGACAATATTATACTCTCATACACCTTTTTTGAAGCCAAGGAAGGACAGCGGTTACCAATCCCTGGTTATGGCTAATTATGCATTATTCAGAGACTTTTAATCAGAATTATCTTCTGGAGATTGTGTTCTGTAATCATTTTGATAATGGTTACTACATGTGATAATGTCTGATGACTGAATAGTCTGAATCAAATGGTTATATCAACAATTTAAGAGTGATAAAAGCTGATCATTTTTCTGTGAATGTTTTGGTTAAGACAATAAAATATAAGCTCTTATTTTTGCACAAGCTACAACCCGTTGATATCAAACCACTAAACTATATGCAACGTTTGTGAATTTGTCAATATAGTATTTAGGACGCTAGAGGGCAGCAATTGTGCATGTTTATTTTAGTTTGTGCATGTTTATTTTATTTTGCTCACATGATTCAAAACTTAATTGCATTGGAGTGAATGTTGGAATAATTAATATTACAGGGCATGTAACGTTGCAGCATAAAAAATTAGTCTGTGCTAGATTTTTATCGATTTTTTGGATATCATACAGCAGTAACAGATACATGTTATATAATGCATGTGCTCTCAATGAGCCCCAGTGAACAATATTGAGCAAGAACACTATGCTGAAACATGTTTTACATAAGCAGATACAAATCACAAAATGAGATCATAGTTGATGCAGGGGCTCCATAGAGAGGATATAAGAAACATAAAAAATATATATTTTCATTTCTATTTTTCTAAATATTGATCTGTAAATGTAGTCATGATAGTGGATGTATTATAATAGTGTTAGATATAGTGAAAAAATGTTAATAGTGCTGGTTGGAGTGTTTGTAAAGGCTGAAACCCTGATGCAAAATACTATCATGGTAAAAATATATATAAAAGAACTAACACGCATTCATGGATTTGATAGCCTTTTATTCTCACACTTAAATATATAGTTATAAAGTACTGCGATTTTGAGATAAACTACAATAACCTGTCTAGAAACTACAATAATATTACGTCATTAAAGCACTACGTAATTCTTCGTGCCCCGGAAAACAACAAACCCGAGCACGCGCTTGAAGCGCGCTGTAGCGCTGACGCAGAATCAGCTGAGCCACCGTCCGCGCGACAAAACCTAAATGGGTGAACTTACGGGGACTGATCTGCCATCAGCGCTTATAGGATCAAAACAGCAGATTGGCCACACCTTCTCCAACACAAAATGGGCGTTTACGGGATTTAATGGACGCGCGTATTGTCCAATAAACGAGGAGAGCTGCCCTAGCAACTCCACACAGGAACCAATCAAGGAAAATCTAAGGATGAACTTACATTTTTCTGTTTAGGGAGGCTGATAGAAGAGATGGATCGTGCCAGAGAGCTCAATGGACTAGGTTTGCTCGAAATACAAAGATAAAAAAAAACATTAGGAGTGATTTATTAAGATTAACATTTATTTTACACGTATAAACATCTAATTTAAGAAGAGTCACTTGCCTTATGTTACTATACTGTAAACATATCAGGGTCTTTATTTACCTACAAATGTGACGCAACAGCATCAGTGGATCCACAACCAGAATCTTTGAACAATAGGACAGCTTTAGTGATGTACTGGATATGACATTTTAAACACAGAAAAGACTACTGAAGAATACGCAGGTTTGTTTTTTTAAAAACGGCTATATTGTTCAGTTCTGGTGGCTTGAGAAATTGAACACAAGTCCATCAAGGGACAGTTACATGATGCACCAGAATGGGTCATCGGGCTGATGTGAAGATGAACCACAGGAGCAGCCCAGCAAAAGCTTATGATTTCCTCCTGAAATTCCTGCTGGTTGGAGACAGTGATGTGGGGAAAGGGGAAATACTGGCCAGTCTGCAGGATGGATCCAGTGAATCACCCTATGGATACAATATGGGTAAGTTATGATCCTTGTATTGTACAAATGAGACTAAAGTTGGACAGTCTATGCATTTTCAAGTGAATCTATTATCATGGATTCATTGGATTGTAGGTTTTTCAACATTTTTATCATGTATCATGATGTTCAGACTACTTGCAAAAATGTCACAAAAAAGCATGCCAAGCATCATGACTACATCAATACAGTTGTAAACTGTGTTTTGTCACGATAAATCTTGCCAATACAGACAATTTTTTTTTGTTTTAAACCTAAAAAAAACGATTGTCCACTGAAGTACACTTTACTATTACAGTAAATATGCCACATATTTTAAACATATAGATCACATTTCTCTTCTAGCCCCGGCTTGCCCAGCTCTTATTTGCAGCTCAGTAGTTTGTAATGAGTTTCTCCCTGTTTTGGAAAACTCTTCCCAGGGGACAAAATCAACTGTAGTGAACTCCCCGCCCCTTTGGGCTTTCACAGCTAAATAACATATTTTCATGCATCTTGTCTAAAAGACCATCAACATTCTTTATGTGACAGGAGCAAGTGGCTGGTATCACATAACTAACAAATCACAACATCTTTACATGTAATGACTTGTATATCACTTATTAACTAAGTACCAATCAGCTCTCAGTGTGACTCCTTAGTTCTTAGTAATTTCTATTTCTTCAGAATGCCATCACAGGTTTTGTTGTTATTTCACCATGCATGCGTGAACAGGAGGAACAATATGCTCCATGCGCACAATTTTCATTGTAACAGCATTTGGTCAAAGTCCTAGGTCTGATGAACATTTTGAGTCTCATTTTAACAGCTTAGATTACACTGGAGTGATTTAGCGAGTAAATTGACAGCTAATCACGGGGGGTTGCCAGGTCTGAACAACTAAACCAGCCCAATTGTTGATATAGCAGAACCTGATTTCACCAAGTGCAACATGTTCTTGGATCAACATCTTTGTTGATCCTGTAACAACATTCCAATCAAGCAATCAGAATTGAGAGACAAGTTTACAGTTTATGTCAAGATTAGGCTTATAACCAGGGTTAGGTGCTTCTACATCAGTGTTATTCGGTGTTTGGTGTTTTTAGCCCCCAACGGCACCTTCCAGGCAGTGAGGGGATGGGTAGGTTTAAGGTTGAGGTTAGGGTTAGCTGCCTGGAAGGAGCCATTGGGGGCTAAAAACACCATCGAGCGTGTTATTCACCTATCATTTCCCTCTGTTTTTAAGGATACCATGTTGACCCAGGAAAACGTCTAACTCAGCAAAACCAGGAAGCGATTTTTAACCCCTGGAACACCCCCTACCGGCTTCCCGGTATAAACCGTGTTCCAGGGGTTAAAAATCGCGCTTCAGGGGGGACTACAAAAACAACCCGTGGCAACAGTTAAACTAGCCCAGTACCGCAGGAAAACTGTGGACTTGGCAACACTGGCCAACCTGTTCATTCTAGGGTCAGAGGCTGACTGAGATCTGGGTGGCTTGCACAGTTGTGTACTCATTTATCCAAGCAGCTGAGGATGCAGTGCCAGACACTTTTAGAAGAGGGGCAACAGGTTATAGAAGGAACAAAACAAAAAAAAATCTTTAGAACAAGAGCCCTTAAATAGTCTTTGAATCGCTGGACAGGACTATTACTACATATTCCTGATGAATTGCCATTCGCAACCCATTTTACCTCTGTAATGTGACTTTCCGAGCATGCAGGACTTTTGTGGATTGTGAAAAGCTGACTTTCTAAACCAAAATGAACATCTTACGTGATGTCAACAAATAAGCATTTTGATAAATCATTACAAAAATAAGGTTACTAAATCATAATAAGATCAGAAATGTGTATTAAGAAAGTAAATAGGGTTGAGTTTTCATGTTGACTTTAAACTCTTCTCTGGTTGCTCATTTCTAGCTCAGCAGTGATGAAAATTTAATACCCCACCGCAGGCTTGTGAAATTGACTTCATACTACATTCATTTACATACTCTCTTGAAAAAATATTGCCCCCGTTGGGCCAGTAAACAGCCCTGCCAGGATGCTAATACTTAGAAAACAGATCCCAAGACATTGGGTATGCAAGCAATTAATAGACTACTACTGGAGCTCTTTGCTGTTTAGGTTGCTTACCAGATTCAGAACACTTTCTGCCATATTCTATAACTTTTGTATTTATTTTGCATCATAACCTTGAGAGCAACTCACAAAATTCCTTATAAGTGCATACATGTACATGGTCGATAAACTGCATTATGATTCGACAGGGAAAGCTCTTGCCTAATACTCTTGCCAGCAGAAGTCTCTGTTGGAATTTCTGTTTATAGAGATTATTACCACTGGCCAACACTGTGCTCTGTGACTGCTGAGCAAAATGCGGCTGAGGGGAATAAGGATGCAGCCAGGCTTTGCTGGCGAATGTGGCGATAAAGGAGTGGAACATTCTGATGTTTATCTAAACACTTGCATGAACCTCTCAAGCCATTTGTTTGTTTGAACGATGAAAATGGAGCATTGACTTCTTGGTTTTAAAGAAACAATGACAGTTGAAGCTTTGCAGCTGTTCTTCACCGAGAGAGAAATCAGTTCTGCGCCACTGAAACATTTATCCCACCGTCTTATAAATAACGAACAGGCTGATGTCTTGCTCAATGTGTTTTTGGTTATGTAATGTCTGTGGAGCTTAATCAGGGTAGACGGCATATTTGATTTTGCACAAATGAAAATGAGGCTGTTAGGGGTAGAAGAACAGTCTATTCTGTATGTTGTATTGTCTTAGATCACATCTAATTTTAAATGATCACCAATGTTGCATTACCTTATTGGATTTATACTGACACCTTGAAGCATCACACAAAAGCGACTCTTGCAATTATGGGTGCCATGTTGTTTATTGGCCAGCATTAGGTTTTTGTAATTTATTGGTATTGGTCAATATTTTGGTAATGAATGTTTATTTTTGCATGCTCATTTAGATGACCTTTGCCGTCATCCAACACTCACTTACTTTTATATTTCAAAACACTAATAACACTGTTATAATCTTTAGCAAATCTGAAAAGGTACATAGATTTTTCATACTGTATATTATACTACTGTGATGCATAAATTCATTTATAGCATTCATAATGAGTTTTTAGTATTTTATTTTTAATTGATAAAAAATAGTATAGAATTTTAAATAACAACTAGTGCTGTCAAATTGATTAATCGTGATTAATCACATCTAACAAAAGTATGTGTTGACATAAAATATGTGTGTATATATTATTGTATATATGTGTGTGTTATATATATATATATATATATATATATATATATATATATATATATAATAGTATATACACACACACATATTATGTAAACACAAACTTATGTTAGATGCGATTAATCACAATTAATCGATTTGACAGCACTTAGGCCTAAATGATACTGATATGACTCAAGTGTTTATCTCATTTATCTCTATGTAATTTTGTGAAATTTGTCAGTTTTTGTCAGTTTTTATTGAGTGCGCCTTTAAATATGGTGTCTACCCTGACTAAGGTCTATAGGAGTTTAATTAAGCTGTTTTAAATTCTGGCTGATCTGTTTGATGTTATTTTCAGGTCAACCAAAATCTCCACAGGCCACAAAGCAGCTTGCAGTATATTTGATTTGTGTATAATTTCATGACTTTAAATTTCATGGGGATGGATCAGTAAGTGTTAGCATAACTGTTTCTCTCTAAGCTCTAGATTTTGAACACCATTATCCACGGAGGCTTCATCCTCATCCACTGACTCCCGTTGATCCGGCGTATGTGTCATCCCGTCAGAAAAGGTCTATGGCTCGCTGCTGGTTGTTGTGAGGAGAGGTGCAGAGCAGGGTAATTGCGCGGGGAGACAGAAAGAGTTAGTGTGAAAAAAATCTGTCAGGATGAATCAGAGCTTGCCCACACAAACAGGAAGACTGCATCCTACAGGCAGACATTTTTATAAAGACAAAAAAAAATAGCACAAGCTGGTGTTATACAATATTTGTCTAACTGCATCACGTTGAATTAAATAATTCACAATAAGCCTTTTATCAAAAGCTTGATAAAAGATTTATTTAGTGGTGGAAAATATGATGTAAGCGCTGATCATGTTTATTTGATGACATTTTTTTACTTTAGTATGAAGAATCATCTAATTATCTTAAGAATTTATTGCTCAACTTTTAAAGAAATAAATGCTTTTATTCAGTAAGGACACATTAAGTTGATCAAAAGTGACTGTGAAGACTTACATTTTAACATAAACACATTATATTTTAAATAAATGCTGTTATTTTTAACTTTCTATTCTATTCAACATTGATAATAATAATAAATGTCTCTTGAGCACCAAATCAGCATATAAGATTGATTTCTGAAGGATCATGTGACACTGAAGACTGGAGTAATTATTATTAGAAATTCAGCTTTGCCGTCACAGGAATAAATTACATTTTAAAATAGATTAATTCAAATTGTGATAATATTTCACAATATTATTTTTACTGTATTTTTCATCACATAAATGCAACCTTCGTTAGCATACGAGACGTCTTTTAAAAATATAAAGAAAATCTCACCAACCTCATATTTTAAATGATATAGTGAATGTTTCTATGACTTAATCAAAACCCATTGACAGATATTATTGAAGCATATTAATAATAGCCTGTTGTATGACAAATAAATAAATCTTTGCATTTATTAAGTATTTTAGATGTAGTCCTTGTGACTCCAAACAGAACTAATGCATCATTTTTCAGGAAGGACTTGATACCTGATACTTTATTTTTAATGTACAGAACATGAGGGTTACACCTCACCATTTTGATATGCTGCAATTCCCTAAGAGTGACCTCACAGTTCACAGGGTGACTTGGGATTGTGTTCGGTTCACTTGATTCCATTCTTTAGTGACAGCCATGGTGTTTTTAAATCTTCTTTCTGTCACCTTAATGGAATCTCCCAGTTGTTCCATGTATATTTTCACAGTGTTGGATTTCTTTCTAATTGCAGTGGAATGTGTGATAAGCTCTGAAATTCCCTATAGGAGAAAGAGCGTTCAGAATGCCAGTGTGTGTGTGTGTGTGGAACCTGGAACCCCCATGGAGGTGACACTAAAAGCTTTCCAATCTCAACCCAGGCATCCTCATGTGTCATGTTCATAACAACAGACATCACTTAATCATAGTTGCTGTCATCCAAATTCATGATCAAAAGAGGGACATTGTAACTGAAATCGGTGAAGACTAAAAATGCAATCTTTATTTGAACATAATATTCAAACTCTCAGTGGACCACTCTACAGCTGTTCTCACCACTTGCTTTTCCCATTTGCAGTTATTAGATTATTAGTAGTGTTTGCTAGGGCATTACTATCACTCATACTTTTGCTCATACTAGGAATTTGAACAAACCCCTGCTTTGTTTTATAACCCGTCCTGCACTGTTTATGTTATCAACCTGAATGATACCTCAAATTGCGCAGCTTGTTTAAGAGAGATGCTTTTACTTTACTACGCATTCAGGCTTATAAAGTTTGGCAGGGACAATATGTAAGGACCAGAATATCAATTAGATGGGATCTTAATGGGATCTTTTAACTTGGACAACTAAACTGCCCAGAACCCTTTAACTGCCGCTAAAAACCATTAATAAGAAATTATTTGTGGTTTAGCAGCATCCTGGCAACCAGTCAATGAATTAGCATTATGACAGTAGGTACTACACTTGTTTAGATAGTGAAGTGTTCACCAAAGTTCATTATTTGCATGTGCTTTAAACCATGCCGGTTAAACATTTCATTCGCGTGCTGATGCGCTGTTCTAACATGGGCTTTTCTGAGCACGTACACCCGAAGCGCACAGGCACTTAAAAGCCTGTCAAAAAGGGCCTGATTACTGCTTATTAACTGTCTTATTGGGTTAATACTGTCAAATACACACAAGGTTTACTTAAACACAGTTGGTTATGTCTAAAGTGAAAGCAAATGTTTGAGAGAAAATCGGGTGCATGTCATATGCGTGTATATTAGATGCGTGCCGGTCTTAAAGCGACAGTAGCCTAATAGTAAACATGCTGCCGCTTGTCCGGGATAGTTCCCCCAAAAATGAAAATGATGTCCTTATTTACTCACTCTAATGTTGTTCCAAACCTGTGCTAATTTCTTTCTTGCCGGTCTCTGTGCCAGTGGCCATATCCGTGCCGGTGTGTTAGTGTCGGTGCCGGTGTCCGCGGTGGTGTCTGTGCCTGTGCCGGTGTCCGTACCGGTTTTCATGCCGGTGTCCGTGCTGGTGTGTCCTTGCCGTTGTTTGTGTGTCGGTGCCCATGCCTGTGCCCATGCCGGTGTCTGTGCCAGTGTCCCCATAAAATGTCATTACTTGACTTTTAATAATAGCCTACCAATTTTAATCATAAGAAATACAGGTAGCCAATTATATTAACTTATTTTGCCAGTGTTACTTTGTTTCTATTTTGGCAGTTTTTGTTCAGACTTCTTTGTCATTGAAGGAAGTCTCTTAAAGGGACATTGTGTAGGAATTTCTCCCATCTAGCGGTGAAATTGTATTTTGCATTCAAACAAATAATGCTCTCCAGCGCCTCGCTTTTTCAAATGCGTGTTGCATCTACGGTAGCCGTTATGTACCAAAAAGCTATGACAGGATGTCTTATAATAGCACTTCATCGAGTTTTCCTTCGGGTGAACTGGTTTGCTATTTCAAACAAACTGCAACTTGACACAACGAACAAACGAATGTTACAGTTTTGAACAAATAATAAAGTACACAACCAAGCAATGAAAAAAAGCTTGTAATTAAGACCGTAACATTGACTTACCTGTCGAGAAGAAAGCAGACAACTTCAGCATCTCTTGTGAAAGCTTTCTCCTGCATTAGCTATCCCGACATTAACCCATGTTTTTTGTAATCTCCGGTCACGTTTCCTTTTACGGTCTATGTTGGACTTTTTCGACGACGAGGACTCCTTATCCTGTGACTCAGCATATGTATGGACTCCTCCATTATAAATAACCGTACAGTGCAGCCTTTTTAACTTGCCGGGGCAGTGACAAGCGTCTCTCACTGCTCTGCTCCTCCGCTTCTGCTGGTTTCAGTCACGTGACGCTGGCTCTGAACGAAAACGCGTTGTGGAAAAGTGTTGGCCTAGTACTTTTTGTCCCTCTCTGCTATTATAGTTTTTCAAGATGGCGGAACTACATGGAAGCCTCCGTGGACCTACCCGTCCCATGTATATAAAGATAATAAATTCTTCGTTTATGAGGATAAGTCAGATAATTAGCAGAGGTATTTGTACACCATTGAGGACATATTTATGAATAAAAATATTGATTTTAGATAATAAAATACCTAAAAACCTTTGTCCCTTTAATGTATCAAGGCCGTATTTATAATAAAATACTGTAAAAACAGTAATATTCTGAAATATTATTACAATTTAAAATTTAGCTGTTTTCAATTTTAATATAATTTAAAATGTAGTTTTTACTACTTTTTGTAAATGTATTCCATTTCAGTAGCAAGTCTTCAGTCTACAGTGTCACATGAAACCATTCTAATTAGCTGATTTCATAACATTTATTATTATGTATGTTGAAAACAGTTGTGCTGCTTAATATTTTCTGAAAACCTTTTTATCAGGATTCTTTGATGAATAAAAAGTTTAAAAGAACAGCATTTATTTGAAATAGAAATCTTGTTTAACGTTATGTCTTTACTGCCACTTTTGATTAATGCAATGCTTACTGGCTAATTAAAAGTTTTTTTTTCTTCGTTTTTTTCTTGAATTGCTTTCTTCTTGTTTAACCACATTTTTTTTCCACAGAGCAAAATAAATAAATAAATTCAATATTAATAATTATCCACTTGATACTTGCCCTTCTCCAATGTAGAAATGAGTCTAAAAACTAGATTTGTGCCAACGGACAGCTGGACTGAAGCAACATAAAATTCATCATATTTGAAACATACTTACAGGATATGAATTAGTTTTGAAAAGATTGTAACGAGCAATGCAGTTTTGCTTGAGTTTTTTATGCTTGCTTGCAGTGGATGAATGTAAATATGCGTGTATGTCTGTGTGTTCTTGGGGGTTTGTTTGTGTACTTGCTGGTTGATTCGATAAATGTATGATTGTGTGAATTGCATCAAGGCATCGGTGTGTGTGGAGTGTGTGTGTGTGTTTCTGTGGACAAACAAAATAATATTGATAATATTAATAATTAATAAACATTCATGTTCATGAAACATTAACAATAGAATTTGTAGCTCTGTATTTTAGCTTTGAAATGCTTGCACAAATTTCACAACCTGGCACACAACTAAGTTATGAGGTTCCTGGTGATATCTTTCAAGACCTGGGGACAGTTGCGTACATATAGCCATCATGTTAGACTGTGTCTTATGAACTAGTATGACGAAACTAGCAGTTAGTTAGGGGTAATCAGTCTTACCTTTTGGTATCAAATTAGATCAGTCTGGGTTTTTATGTATCTGACTTGAAAAAGTTATGAACAGTCTTAAAGAAAGGAATTTGATGACTACAAGCAACACTATCTTAGCAGTTTATACAACCTGTCATGCAATGTTTATGTAATGTGTTGGACATTAACGTGTTCTACAGCTTCCTGTGTTCAATTAACTTTGAATATTATCACTTGATACTCTTAAGATTATAATAGATGTAACTAAGTTGATGTTACCATGAACATAAATTAGCATATAAAAGGTTAAAAGTGGGCTTAAGCCTGGTTTATACTCGCCGCTTCCTCATGAGTGTGAAGGTGCGTGCGACAAAAATGACATCGTTGAAAAACATCGTAAAAAAAATTACGTTAACCCCATTTTGTGTGGCGTTGTGCATGAATTTTTTTTGTCATTTTGCATCTAAACCGGCACCCAGTTTGCGCTTGTCTAAATGAATTGCTTACATTTATAAAACAAGCCTACATAAGTCTTTATAATGAAAATTAAGGTCTATGTTTAATAAAAATGTTCATAAAATTTAATGAAATTAGAAAATATTTAAGAGACTGTTGTTTAATTTAGTTTTCTACATATGTTCTCATATCCATACATTTTGTTCTAATGTCACACGTAATAATCTCAAGGTTTGCTGGGTTTTAAACGATTCTTTGGTTCTGGGTTTGGTGAAGCGTAATAAAAACAAACATTGTCACTTGTGTACCTTCTCACCGCTGCTTGCTGATGGTTTAGAGGACAATTCCTCCGAGTCGCCCCCTGTCATTTCAAAGAATAGTACAACAGTGAGCGCGTCAAGTATAAACTCCTCGTATGTTTGGAGAGGAGCGAGTGCAGTCAGCGGAGGCTCGCAGTACGGAGCCAGGCGAAAGGATATAAACAAGGCTTTACTTCTCCTCCTGTCTAATCAGTTAGCCATGCCTGTCTTTTGTGATGCCTGAAGCTCAATCAGATTAAGTTAGGGATCATACAGTATCTTCATTGTGATTGGTTGATCAGGGCCCAATCAGTGAGCAGAAATTACTTTTATTATAAAAAAAAAAATATTATTGCTTTAAACCAAATACCATGTGGTGTCCATTCCAATGGACTCAGGGTCTGAAGGGGTTCATTTGCTTTGCTTTGTGACCTGTTCGAAAACTGTCACTTTTGCGATTACACTTGGTGACGCAAGCGCTGCATAAATTACACACTTCGCCTTTAAGTAATTTTGTTATTTCTTTTTCACTTGTAGGCATTGACTACAAGACAACTACCATACTCCTCGATGGACGCAGAGTCAAGCTCCAGCTTTGGTGAGTAGCTTTACATCACAGTTACTTTTTCTGGTAAACCGGAAACCCATGACTGCAGCATCTGACAGCTCCTTGAAATACACGTTCAACTTTTAAGTTTCAGCTTGATTTCTTCCTGTTATCTTCTTGAACTCAAACCGAGCATGAAGAGAGATTCAAGTTTCCATCACGCCTGTGTTCTCTCAATGAGGTCCTTTTGGTTTCCAAAATATGAAGTGAACATGCCAAACGTCTGGCTATGTTAATTACAGCGCTCCTCAATAAACTTCCAGTGAAAAATTCAGCCAAGTCAATCCCACTAGCCATGCCTAGAAGTTGTTTATATATTCTGGCACATTTCAAGAGAACTGAGCTTTTTTGCAAGAATCAGGAATGAATTATTGATAATCTGGCCTTGACAGACTAAGCATTTTAGAGCGAAGTGTTTGTGATACTCCGGTCCTACCCACTGGAACATGACTGGCACATCTTGGTGCTGTGCTCAGCCCTGGATGGTGAATGATTCATTTCACTGCTCCTACTCAAAGTCTGCTGCCCTGGCACCAACCACAGAAAGCTCCTCGTGTCACCAGGCAGAGGGAAAGACAATAGCTACAGACGTATTGAAGAACAGAAGTAAGATGAATGTGTTCTTTGTGATGCGGACCCTCTGTGTTGTGTTGTTTTTGCAGGGACACCTCAGGACAAGGCAGATTCTGCACCATATTCCGCTCATATTCCAGAGGAGCACAGGTATAACAGCAAAAAAAGGATACAAACACTTAGGAAAAATTGTAAATACAAAATTAACAGTTATTTACAATATTTTAACTGTAAATAAATTAAATAAATAAAAAACGTTAAATTATTCATAATTAAAATGTAAATAATAATAAAAATATAAAAATAATTTATATATATATATATATATTTATTTATTTATATATATATATATATATATTTATATATATATATATAATTGAAAAAATATTCTATTCATAATTATATATTTTTTTTAAATGTAAAATAGTGGGAAATACTTTCATCAGTCACTATTTTTTGAGTTTGTGAGTATCTGTTTTAAATGTACACTTTTAAATTATTGTATTAATAATTATTCATTTAAAAATGTAATGATTTAAAATAAATGTACAATTATATAGACAAACAGACTTTAGGAAATGGCCTGTTGAATATCTCTGAAGATCAACCCAGTTGTTAAACACCACACCCAAAGATCAGCAGTTCCTGTTGAAAGTGTGGTATGCTATAAATCGGACTGGACTGGTATTGTTGACATGACATTTCCTTGTTCTGGCAAACACAGATATCCTAATAACAGCAACTCTTGGAGCAATGCCACAATCTTTATTGACATTACATCATAAACTTCTTTGCCAACAATTTTAGTCACATACGATATGAGATGATAAATAGTACCACCTCCAGTACCACATTCGTTTCCTTATCTGAGATGAGGATGAATGTGTTATTTAATTCAAACTCAAAAACAAAATCTTACATTTTGAATTGAAAATGCATTTAAGTTAAATAAACTGTTTGTTATCTATAACTAACACAATTTGTTTCTCACAGGGTGTTATCCTTGTATATGACATCACAAACCGGTGGTCTTTTGATGGCATCGACAGATGGATTAAAGAGATTGATGAGGTAAAATCAGATCCGAAACTACTATAGTATTCAGAGTAATAAGCTTGTTAAACCTGATGTGCAATATGGGTATAAACAGACATGAGGTCATACTAGTGGTTTTGGAATTGCATTGAAGATCTGAATAAAACATAAGCTAATCATCTTGAGAAGGTGCTAAGATAGATGTGTATCTCCATAAATCAGGAAATGTGCTGTTTTATGCAACTCGGTTATGATTATAATTGTTGCAATTATAAATGATAATAAGAGGCTTTGTCGATAGCAGGGGTCTGATGATGCGCACTGCGTACACTGGCTGTGCGAGTTGTTTCAAAATTGCTTTATTAATAAAGCGATTGTCTTGACATAAATATAAAACACATCAGGAAACCAGTAATGTCTTGAAGAGATAGTTTATAACAATTGATGTACTGTTTTATTTTTACCCAGCATGCACCAGGTGTTCCCAAGATCCTGGTGGGAAACAGGCTTCACCTGGCCTATAAGCGGCAGGTGACGACTGAGCACGCCCAGGCCTTTGCAGAGCGACTAGGCGTCACATTCTTCGAAGTCAGCCCTCTCTGTAACTTTAACATTACTGAGTCCTTCACTGAGCTGGCCCGAATTGTGCTCATGAGGCATGGTATGGAGCGACTTTGGAGACCCAATAAAGGTAACAAGCCTCTATTGTCAGGATTCATACAAACAAAATAGGTCATGTGTTTATTATAGGGCTTTCATTTACATTCAGTCATATATGATATGGTCATTATTCAGCTGTGTCTCAGAAATTCACTTTTGTCACTATATGACATTTGTTTTATGTGAATTTTTCACCGTTGAGTCCTGGTGCGTGCTAAAAAGGACATCTCTGGATTTATATACACTCACCTAAAGGATTATTAGGAACACCTGTTCAATTTCTCATTAATGCAATTATCTAATCAACCAATCACATGGCAGTTGCTTCAATGCATTTAGGAGTGTGGTCCTGGTCAAGACAATCTCCTGAACTCCAAACTGAATGTCAGAATGGGAAAGAAAGGTGATTTAAGCAATTTTGAGCGTGGCATGGTTGTTGGTGCCAGACGGGCCGGTCTGAGTATTTCACAATCTGCTCAGTTACTGGGATTTTCACGCACAACCATTTCTAGGGTTTACAAAGAATGGTGTGAAAAGGGAAAAACATCCAGCTGCAAGGCAGTCCTGTGGGCGAAAATGCCTTGTTGATGCTAGAGGTCAGAGGAGAATGGGCCGACTGATTCAAGCTGATAGAAGAGCAACTTTGACTGAAATAACCACTCGTTACAACCGAGGTATGCAGCAAAGCATTTGTGAAGCCACAACACGCACAACCTTGAGGCGGATGGGCTACAACAGCAGAAGACCCCACCGGGTACCACTCATCTCCACTACAAATAGGAAAAAGAGGCTACAATTTGCACGAGCTCACCAAAATTGGACAGTTGAAGACTGGAAAAATGTTGCCTGGTCTGATGAGTCTCGATTTCTGTTGAGACATTCAGATGGTAGAGTCAGAATTTGGCGTAAACAGAATGAGAACATGGATCCATCATGCCTTGTTACCACTGTGCAGGCTGGTGGTGGTGGTGTAATGGTGTGGGGGATGTTTTCTTGGCACACTTTAGGCCCCTTAGTGCCAATTGGGCATCGTTTAAATGCCACGGCCTACCTGAGCATTGTTTCTGACCATGTCCATCCCTTTATGACCACCATGTACCCATCCTCTGATGGCTACTTCCAGCAGGATAATGCACCATGTCACAAAGCTCGAATCATTTCAAATTGGTTTCTTGAACATGACAATGAGTTCACTGTACTAAAATGGCCCCCACAGTCACCAGATCTCAACCCACTAGAACATCTTTGGGATGTGGTGGAACGAGAGCTTCGTGCCCTGGATGTGCATCCGACAAATCTCCATCAACTGCAAGATGCTATCCTATCAATATGGGCCAACATTTCTAAAGAATGCTTTCAGCACCTTGTTGAATCAATGCCACGTAGAATTAAGGCAGTTCTGAAGGCGAAAGGGGGTCAAACACAGTATTAGTATGGTGTTCCTAATAATACTTTAGGTGAGTGTATATATATATTTGTATATATTTTGTAATTATCATATGTATTTAATAGTTTTCAAACTGTTTCTTGAGTTTACAACACAGAGTATTATTTTCCTTTACAAGAAATACATTATTATTTTTGATGTCCTCTGTAGGAGGCATCAGGACTTTTTATATTTTGGGGAGTCTCTACAGGTGTATAGGTTAAAAAGACAATATTCCTATAAATATTTCTATGCAACTGTTAGCATTCTCAATATTGTTCTCATTATTACAGTATGTTTTTACATTACAAGTTAGCCCCAAAACACGTTGTTAAACACTGTACAGTATAAGATTGGAGTACCATTGTTTGCGTGTTTGCACATATTGTGTAATAAACCAGGAAGTAAAAATAATTTAAACAAATCATTCACTATCATAGTATCATACTTAACATAGTTGAGAAACTAAGTGAAATGATTTATTCATATATGTTTAGTGGAAGTTTAGTACAGAAATACAACAACACAAATTTAAATACTGATGATTTGTGAATGAAAAACAGTTTTATGCCTGCTAGTGTCTTGTCTTCTTAGGAGTTCTGATGTCTGATACAGGAAATATTATATTACAATATAACATTTTTATTAAAATGTTATATTTCTATTGCCAAAAAAAGTGAAAATGTATTTGTAATAATTATTGTAGTAAAAATGTCACTCAGTTACATTTAAAATGACATAAACGTAAGTAATTAATTCATATAAAATAGACAAAAGACAGATACATCTCTACAATAGTCAATGGTACAATACCATCTCTGTTGTTTCACTGCACTTCCATCAACATCTCCGTATGACTCATTATGTTGCTGAGGTTGGAAATGTTTTCTCAGGGAATTAAACAAGCTTCACCATAAATGCTTTTGACATGAGATGATGCATTAAGGAACGCTGTCAGACCTTTTAGTCCTGCCTTTTCTGAGAATGACCACATAAACAACAGCCATACATGCTTTTTTTTCTTTCTCAGACCAATGCTGCAATTATGTATAGGCCAAATGAACGCTTAAGAAACCTGAAGTATGCAAAGCTTTGAGACTTTATACCGCTCACAGCGAGTCACCCAGTGTTCAAATATCAATGTAACGGCATGCCGCCCCCACAGCACATTTCTCTTAATAATCATAGCTTTGCTTTATGCAAAAAAAAATGCTTGTAGGAACAAGTTCAAGCAATATGAAAACATTTACTGAATAAAAGCATCATATGTTTATTTTGACTGGAGATTATTTAAAGGCCAAGGAATATGATAAAACAGCTTCTTGTTTCCATTGCATTACTTCATCCTTGTAAGACAAACAAACTGTTTTAAATCATATTATGATAGATAGCTTGCTAATCTACATATGAATTTTGAATTTGAGCAGTATTTTATTAGAAAAAAATCAAACATTTATCCTTCAGCCTTGCATTTTTCCATGCCTGTAAACTGAGGATGTTTGTATGGTCCTTTGCTTTAACCAAAACCTGTTGTTTTCTTCTGTCCAGTGTTGAGTCTGCAGGACCTGTGCTGTCGTTCTATCGTTTCCTGCACTCCAGTGCACCTTGTGGACAAACTTCCACTTCCTGTTGCCTTAAAGAGCCATCTGAAGTCCTTCTCTATGGCCAACGGCCTCAACGCCAGGATGATGCATGGACGTTCTTACTCGGTCATAGCCAGCAGCGCTAAAAAAAGGAACGGAACCAAAAAATCCAAAATCATCTATCCGCCACTGAGCCCATCCCAGAACTGCGCACGGACGAGCTGCAAGATTTCATAGATCAATGCAGTTGCTGTACTTACAATACACACTCACAATGCAATTTAAACAAGGAGCTAGTGTTCAAAGCCACCACAGTCTTACAATAAATAAGAACGAGATAGAGAACTGTGGCTCGTGAAGTCTTTGATTTATTAGTTGTATGACCAAACTTGTTCACAATGTTGGTTTGTTTGAAACACAACACATCCTCCTGGCTATATCTAACTGGGATTGCCAGAGAGAAGTACAAGAGAAGATCTGTTTCTAAGTGTTGCCAAGCCTTTATAATGCTCTGCATTGTTTAAATAAATGTACAAGTTCTTCTGTCTTGTAAATGTATTGATGGTACTGCATTTTCCTGTGGAGGACTCTTTTTGCTACTGAACTTGGACCAAGCCAGCAGGAGAAACAGACAGCTTTCCTGTTTTGTGATCACTTTCTAAATGGACTTTACTGATAAGTAATACCAGCTTATTTTATTTTTTTCTTTAATACTTTATTCAGACACTTTTCAGGGGCTATGAGAGAAAAGTCAAGGTTGAGACACAGCTCTTTGTATTGTGTATATAATTTCTTTAGTTTGATACTACATTGTTAGAATTCTTAATTATTGTGATACACTTGATCTGTTACCAATATTGTTATTAAACAATACGTTTATATGGGAAACACACCAAAGACGTGGGAGATTAATATGTGGCTTCATTTGTCACGTTGAAAACAATGCTAATATTTCAGATTTAAACCGCAAGCAAACAGAAATTTCTAACATGCTGTTACATCGGGTTTTAAATAAAGATCAGTGATACAATCAAGAGGTCATGTTGTCTTTTATCAACCATATGTCCACTAGAGGGCAATGTTTGTTTTCTTTTAGGTGGTCTTGTCTCCAACTGGGTTTGCTAGTGCTGTGATTTAGACTTGTGGACGAGAGTGGAATTGGTGAAAAGAAAATGAATGATTTTTCCTAAATAAATGAAGCTTTTAATTACTGAGGTTGAATTTGGGGAAGAAAAAAATAATCATGTTTGTGACATATATCAGCAAAGTAGTGTAATGCAATACCGTTTAGGAGCAAGGCTAGCGGTAGCGGAAGATGTGAAAGTAACGTACTATTGAACTTGATCGACGCTCTTATTTTTTAAATAATTACTTTTCTTCTATTTAAATTCTTCCATAGAAATGTTTGGTAATATTTTTAGCGATAGTTGTCTAAATCGTAATTTTAGTGTGGGATTACTATTTTAGGAGGTTGAACTTTTCTGTTTTTTTCAGGCTGAAAAATAGTCCCTCTTCGTTATCCCTCCGCGTATTACGCAAAACAGGTGAAAACTTGGATGTAACTTTGTACGGACACGGTTAGTAAGACATTTTTTATGACACTTGTCTCATGTTAACGTGTAACGTTATAGGTTTTGTGGCAATACTTTCGAACCTTTTTTCACTTTTTTTCCCCCTTAAAATTGGCCTAATACCCGGCATAACATTCGATAGCGAGGAGTGTATGAATGGGCGAATAAGTTACTTTTTTTTTTTCTTACTCCACCACTTTCTCCAGTTTTTGTCTTTAAGTTCTGGGCCCAGTTGTAAAAAAAAAAAGAAGGGGGGGTTTAATGTGGATCCGAATGAAATGGAAATCTTTTGCTATCCAAGATGAGTTCATCTTTTTGTTCTGGTTTTTCAAAACAACATTGGATTAGATCACCTTGATCTATCGTCTTTGTCCAGATCCAGACAAATTTGTCCAGATTTCCAAATCTGGGTTACCACTGATATAAGTGTGACTATAGGCTATATCACAATGCAGGCAGATTTGGGTCATTTTGTGTTGTTTAAATAAAACAATATAAACATCTCCTTCCACTTTTAACAGTCAGACCCCTCATCTGACCACAACTAATAAAAACAAAGATATAGTTAGAGATACAGTTGTTGGAAAACTACTTTTGACTGGTTCATCTCTGATGATTGTCTCTTGTAATACATATATAGTTAATAACTAAAATTAATTATTTTTATTTGATATTGATAGCTGTTTGGGGGATTATTTTATTTGGTAATTTTTTTAATTGTAGGCCTACTGTAAGGCTTAATAAAAGCCTATTTTTAATTTTTAATCATTTTAATGGTAAACAAATCAAGTGCAAAAATATAAATGTGTATAGACTACATGATGTACTAATGTTATATTATGTGATGAATTTTAGGACATTTTAAGTGTTGTTACATTTTGTTCCTGAAATCCTCCCTGAATCCACCCTTCTGCTGGGATCAGGAAAGGATGATCCAGATTTGTTTTTAGATCAAAGGAATCCCAATCATACTAAAAAGTTTTGAACAACACATACTGAAGTTTTGATCCAGATCAAAACCAAGACTGGATTATGTGGTCTAATTTGATTTTAGAATCCTTTATTTTATTTTTTTTTAACAAATAATTTTAAGATTTGATCCAATCCAATAGCTGAAATCTGATCAAATTTATTTTGAACAACTGGCCCTGCTTGTTTTGGAAAATAGCCAAACTTTGATGATGCACTGCACTCAGTATTTTTATTTTGAGCCTGCCAACATCAGATAAAAAATAGAAAAAGATCAATTAAAATGTTTACATTACTTTTTTTTTATGTTTAAATTAGTTAAAAAAAACGAACTAACAACATATATAAACATTTAAATATTTGGGATAAAAAGCTGAGTTATAGTCATCATGTATACACTGTACAAATGTTTAAAAAAAAAATCTTTATTGGTACATCTTTTACTTTAATGTTATGAATAATCTTGGATTATTATGTAAAATTAGTGTGTTGGAAGAGAACACTAAATGTATTTCAATTTAGTTTCCAAAGAATGCATCTGAAAATGTACTGCAGAGGGCATACTTCACACATCTATGTGCTTGAACAATATAAAAGACCAGCTTTTCAAACCTGCAGAATACCTGGAGCCAGTTACATACATAGCCACTATGTTGTTAAGACTGTCTTAAGAATTAGTTTGACCAACTAGCAGTTAACCAAGAGGTAATCAGAGGTAAATTTGTGTATTTCGTATTCAAATAAGGCCAGTCTTTTTATATTACTTCAAATTAGACCAATCTTATCTTTTCACACTTTTAAAAGTAAAGGTTCCAAAATGGGTTTTCACAGTGATGTCATTGATGAACTGGGACTTACATATTGTTGCCCTATTGTCGGTTTGATTGCTTCTGTTCTCCACATTTGTAAGTCGCTTTGGATAAAAGCGTCTGCTAAATTAAATGTAAATATAAATGTAGTCTGCTTCCAGCAATATTCGACAATTCTGTAAAAATGTGGATAGTCTGTCCAGTTCCAGTCTTGCCTTGTGGTAATCTTACATTTAGTGTTGCCTGTTTCAAATGATTTATTAACTTAAAGAACATTGTCACATAGATGCAATGCAATATTCTTCCATTTTTTTTACCCATTTGTCAAAATGTTGTCATACGATATTAGATGTAGTATGGAGGGGGATGGATATGGTATCTTCTGGTGACACTGTCAGGCTTGCACATGTATTGGCGATATAACATCATTCTGATATGGAATGATAAGGACATGTCTTTCTTCAAGGCACAGGGTGAATGACCCTGTCACTGAAAGACAAATGGCTGACCCGTACAGCTAATAGAAGGTCGAGAACAAGCATGTGCACATGCATATGCTCTCATAGTGACACATTGGATTAGTGGACCTGTCAGACAGGAGTTATGTTAGGAGTTATAGTATTTATTTATTTATTTATTTATTTATTTATTTGATGCATGAACAACCATAAGTCCCTTCTGGACTGGTCATTTGGCCTTCAGTTGTGTCCTGCCTCATAGTTATAAGCTTAAACAGGGTAAACTGTCAAAAAGGTCAAAAATGTATTACAGTTATGTGCTGAGATGTAGGTTTGTGGTATAAACGTGTTGCAAGGACACTTTGCACCCTCTCACACACATTAGGGATGGATAATGATGGTTGACTAGACATCCAACATCCAAGTATAGTGCTGAGAGTGTGCTGCGCTTTAGCTGTGAGACAGTTTGCATAGTAAAACCCTATCAGAGATGATGTTTTTTGTGTTTTTTTGGTGTGTGTGTGTGTGTGTGTGTGTGATTTGTATGTATTATATATTAAAATATTCCATCAAGTCATTTTTGGGATTTTATGAAATTATTGAGAAAATCTAAATTTTTACCCAGCCCTAACACAAGAATGAATATAAAATACATTGTTTAAAAATATACTTTACTTTATATTTCATGTTTAACATTCAGAGACCATTTGTAGGTTTATTTTTAAGTGTAAGCACTGGTGCTATTAAAAACTACAATTGTAATTTCTTTTTCTTTTTTTACATAATTGGCTCAACCAATGGTATGAGTTTGGGGCAGGACTATCTATTTGACCAACCAATGGCAGATGAGGAGGAGTTATTGGGAAACCTGTTTGAAAACACTATATAGTGCTGCAGAAATGACATACTTTACCTTTAAGATTGGTCAAATAGACATTCAGGCCCCATCCACACTACTGCGTTTTAGTTTAGAAACGGAGAATTAAAACGAATACGATCTCCGTCCACACCAGCGTTTTAGCTGCGTATTAGAATTGATCTCCGTCCACATTAAAACGACTGAAAACGCGGATCACGTGACCATTCACCAACACTGGGCATGCGCATGGGCAAACCTAGAGACTTTCAAACACAGACTGTAAAAAAAATGCTTTCAAACATCAAAATGTAATTTATTAATATGTATTTGTGTCAAAATGACATATAAACATCTTTTCCTATTCTATTTTGCCTGGAAACGCTTCCAACACGCTTGCGTGTCGCATGAAAAATAGGCGTCGGTTCTATTTCTAGCATGCACGCGTTTACCGCGCGAGCCGCGGCAGTTTCTTACTGTAAGAAACTGTTCCAGCAGGTGGAGTTTACTGGTACTGAATATTACCTGTATACTCCATGACTGATGACACCCAATCATAGAGCCGAGCGTGAGCCTCTGCGTCATCGTTTCTAAAGTCCTCCGTTTTGGAAGTCTTCACTAAAACGCCCTCCGGAGATTCAAAACGTTTCCAAACTGCTCCGTTTTAGGTCTTCGTTTTAGCCGTCTGGACGGGAGGTGCAAACGTAGCAAACGGTCTCCGTTTCTAAACGAAAACGCAGTAGTGTGGATGGGGCCTCAGGCTACCCTCTAACAACTGAATTTGTGAATATATAGTTGTACACAAAATATTGGCAAGGGCTACAACACAAATGCTAAGTTAACTTTTTATTCATGAACTGCAGTGTTCCATGCATCCACGTATTTCCCCTTATCTCGTAACTGCCATGAAAGCTGGACCAGGCCATTATTTTATTAGCTGTGTTCTCACATGTTTTGTTTCATATATAATATTTGCACCCCAATGAAATATTCATGATGAGTCTCTCACTTTACTTTTAATAGTGCTCCAGTATAGCTCATGTCAAAAACGTAATTTGCCTCCTTTTGATAAATATTATACCTGGTCTTGTGCTGATTGTATCATACACATTTGCATATCCCTTCACACCAAGCTACATTATCCAAACGGTCAGATAAGGCATGTCACACCAAGCCATGGTGCTTGGATGCTATATATCTTGCTGAGAGTGCGGTGAGCCAAAAAACAGACAGATAGTCCACAGGTGTGGCTGCGCATATGGAGTCAAACTCATCCCACCTTGCAGACAGCCATCTGGCCAGCACAGACAGATCTACTTCAAACGTTCGCTTATTCAGTTGTCCATCCCTCTGTCCTTCCAATCCCTGTGAAAACCTCTGTCTTTGTTAAAGTCAGAGCATCAACTCTGTTACAGTTGGCTGTTAATAATTAATTTGCAATTAATTCAGCTGTGTTTTAATGGACTTGTCAAACCACGTTAAGGACCTATTTTTGGAAACTAGACCACCAGGTAGTGCGTGTGTACCTACAGAGTGCAGAACAGTCATGACTATAAAATATTTATAAGGACAAAAGATTCATTCATGCTTCTTTTTCCAGTTCAGATCAGCCTTACATGTTATTTTATCCCACTGGGGATCTTCACTGCGCTTGACCACTTGAAGATGCCGGTTTTCCTTTTATCTCCCATGTGAATACTGCTCTTTCTTCTCTTGTGTCATCTCAGATTGGCAATACAGTGTGTGCAAATTCGTTCAGACAGGATGATCATGAAATATGTGCTTTAGTCTCTAAAGAAGCTGGTTGAATCTGAATTGAGTATAGGCTACTCAAATGAATTTCTCTCTCTCAGACAGAAGAGCACTTGTGTTGACATGTAAATCTTTTTTTTCTTTTCTTTTTTATAAATCTGCCATACAGTGTAAAGCAGAGGTTTGTAGAGTGGATATAAAAATAAATTCCCTACAAATCTTGAGTGTCCTTCAAAAAATGCACAGAACAAGACACGTCTATAAGTGCCTCTATTAGTAAGCTGTTTCCTAATGATGAGAATCAGATAGGACTGGGGAATAGAGGTTTGTAGTGCTGTTGTCTGAAGAGGTGTGTGTAAATGACTATCATGACTCTGGATAGTGATGAAGCTCTATAGCTATATGCATTCACATCAAGAATACTTAGTCCTTGTCCTTTTTTGTCCTTTATGATTTTCTTTCTTGTCAAAGCCTATAGGTGGCACTGAGGATCAGCTGGTTTTCCTGGTGTTGTTTGATTGATGGCAGTTACAATTTGTAGGATTTCAGTTTTAGGGAGCCTCAACCAAGAGCATGAGCTTATGTGGCTCAGAAGAATATATTTTGCCTTGCGTGTGATCTTGAATCTTGCTCGATTTGTTTTGGTAAAAGGAGGATTTTGAGTGAAATAACTTTATATACAGTAGCTATTACAGATTAGCCTGACTACATCAGACTTCGTACTTCCGCTCAATTTCATTTCGTATTACCAGGCTAATTACAGATGCCATTTTCAGCAAACATGAAGAAAGATCACATAACAAATTTAAGAGTTTTGTCTGACATAAGTTAATTGCAGTTTTTTAAGGGGTCTGAAATTTAAACAGGAGGTTAAAGCCCCCCTAAGTAGGCTCTAACAGTGCCTATGATTGATAGCACTGTTTTGAAAAGACATGAAAGTTATAACAGCACATGCATTTAGTCTGTCTTTCATTCAAAAACAAAATACGTTCCCCATATGTTCATGCATCTCGGGAACAGCATGAATTATCAAAGACTTGAAATACAGTTCAAGTTGCATGGACTACTTTTATGGTGCTTAAAGCGATACTCCACCCAAAAATTCTGTCATCATTTACTCACTCTTAAGTTGATCCAAACCTATGTGCATTTCTTTCTCTATAATGGAACTCAAAGGAAGATATTTTGAGGATTGGAACCAAACAACATTGGAGCCCATTGACTTCCACTGTGTGGACAAAAAAACACTTGAGACATTTCTTAAAATATCTTCTTTTATGTGCCACAAAATAAAGAATGTCATAGTTTTGGAATGACATGAGGTTGAGTAAATGATAGAATTTTCATTTTTGTGTGAACACAACCTTTCATTTCTAATCTTTTACACCATCATACAAAACACATTTTATAATTTCAATCCAGGACTAATTTATCAGCTCTATTAATTTTTGTCAAATCACACTTTTGACTAGATAAACAATTGCATATTTACATAGGCCTATAAATAACTTTTCTGGTTGTCACTGAAAGACAGTATTATACTGTCAGGTGAAACATTTGAGAGGACCATGAGGAGATCGTATCCAAATGTGTACCATATTAAAACCTGTCTAGTCTGTTAATATTGTTTATAAGATGTTGTCATATGTTAGACTCTAATGTTACGGTCAGAATCAAGACTCTTTTGATTTTTTTCCAGTTGCTTCTCAGGGGAGTAGTACAACAAAGTTAACCCTGCTGCACGTTTCCTTCTCATTTTCCGGCTTCTCTTGCTAAAGTCTATCTAAAAATAGCCAGTAGCGCAGCAAAAAAAAAATCCGAAATGTCACATTTCATAGATGAAAGACGAAAGATTGGATTTATTTATATGCAAGGCAATATTTATATATTTCCACAATGTTGCTATTTTCCACTTTCAGTCCATCTGATGCAGTGCAAATTTGGCAGTTTTCTGCCTTTGGCACGTTAGCTGCTGATGCTAAGACACCTGATGGACAGGCAGCCTCCACCTGAGCCCTAAGGGGACACTTGACCGCACATTTTCTTCCCAGGATCTGGCACGGCTACCAGCTGAACCTGAGGAACCTAAACCATCTGCATTTCAATTTACAGCTCAGAGAAAAACCCACATTTTTACCAGTGGCTGAACAAGAGATTTTGTGTTGTTACACACATGATCCATTGTATTTCACAAAACAACTCAATAACCCATTTCAGCACAATTACAGTTCAGGCAGTTATTCTACAAGTGTAGGGACTTTGAAGCAATTTACTTTAATTAACTCGTATAGCTGACTAAATTGCTTTGAACCGAAGCCCTTTATTGTGATAAGTACAGCGCGACAGTATAACTCGCCTGTGTTTAATTTCTGCCAGGGTGCATTAAAAGTGAATAATCAAAAGTATATTGACATTCAAGAAAAACTTTCAAGCGCAATGAATTTTACAACACGGAGTCTGTTGCTCCAATTACATCTCAATGCCACAGACTTACACATTTCTTTACTGTATTGCGACAGGCAATACATATCTGAGCACAACAAAGATAAACAGAATTTATGAACTTGAGATATTAAGATTGATAAGAGGACTGAATATCTAGTCTTAAAATTGAACGAAAATGAGATCTTATGTTTCACATTAAAGAAAAAGTAGATGTTTTTCAAACCCTTTAAAACAAAGTTTGGAGTTTTTTTTAAATGCCAATGGCATGCTGTTCGTCTCTTTTAGTTGATTTGTGTTAGAATTGTGACCTGCCGTCTCTTACCTTACCTTACCTTACCTTACCTTACCTTACCTTACCTTACCTTACCTTACCTTACCTTACCTTACCTTACCTTACCTTACCTTCATCATCCAAGTGGATGCTGCACACTGGTGGTGGTTGAGGAGAGAACCCCTGATATGATTGTAAAGCACTTTGGGTGTACAGTAGTACATATGAAAGCTCTATATAAATGCCTCATTCATTCATTCATTCATTCATTCATTCTATGTCTCTCTCGTTGGTTGTCACATTGACAAACTAGGGCAAATTTATATTCTCTTTTTGAAATTGACAATCAGGAGCTTAGTTGAGGAAAGGCACGTAAAAAAAAGTCATTTTTATTTGTTTTATGTGTCTGTGTAATGAGAAAAAAGAGAGCATTGCTCCCCTCAGCTTAATTGGAGCTTTATATCTCACAATATGACTCACAATGCTACTTTATATCCTGAAGTGGGACTTTATATCTTGCAATTTCAATTTTATTTCTCGGGATTGCAATTTTATTACTCAGATTGTGACTTTACTGTAAATCTTACAGAGTAACTTTGTCACAATGTAACTTTATTTCTTAAACTATCTAACAATTCCTATTTTATTCCTTTTTATTCCCAGGCATCCAAAAGAACGGCTTCCAAAAGAACCACTGCTGTCATTCATTGTCAGAAAACATTATGCATCAGGTACTATTTTTAACTAAAAAGTTCTCTCTTTTTTTTTTTTGTCAAGTATGTGTTAAAATCCATTTGCTCACCTTAAAGACAGTTCATCATGCATTGTAAGTGACTTCCAAATTCCAATGTGTCAAATGCACAAAAAGTTTGCACAGTTCAGCTGGAGCATATCTAAAGAGTCACACTGGTTTCTCCTCCTGTCTGTATATCTCATCACCTGGCCTGGTCTAAAATAGCACCACGGTATTTATAGTTTCTTAAAAGCTGCCATGTGCACAAAGTGATTTAGAAAATTTTGAGAGTTCCTTTTGAGCAGACGGAAAATGAGAGGAGACAGGAGATCTTTAAAGCTGGGACTAAAAGGGAGCGGGAAAAAACACATTCTAGTGGTGAAAAAAAAAAAACCACATTTGTGTTACATGACAGCATCCCTGGTGATCTTTTTTAAACAGAGTAGTATATTTTTAGTTTCATGTTTAAAATATGTCAGCAATCAAAGAACGAGAGGCTGTGTGTAGTTTATAGCACTGTTTTATAATATATATTAATAGTTGTCTACTTCAACTGAAACCCCAGGGTTCTGCCATTTAAGGCTCTCATAAAAGGGAAAACCAGTATGGTTTTATCCTGGGTTATTAATTACAGTAGAGATGAGATATGTGGAATCGTTCTGTCTCCTGATGGGTGGAAAGTTTAATTTGCAGTGTCAGGTGAGCAAAACTATTTTTTAACTAATGAAATTAAACCGAAACAAATCTTAAAATTAACTTTACGCTTTTATCTTTCAACTAATTTAAAGTTTAAAATGATCCATTTCCGTTTAGACATTATGTTCACACATTTTTGGGGTATGTGATCTTTCCTTGATACCTACCCAAGCAGCAAGTCCCTTGCAGTTAAATTTCTAAAGATATATCTCTTCCGTGACCAATAGATTGAATCTTTTAATATACTAACTCTTAAGAAAGAAAGTAAAAGTTTATTTAACTATTTCTCATTTTCATCTCTGTTCTTTTCTCCTCAGGGTGAATCGCTTATGTTTTATTCATCATCTATAAGTCTTTTGTAGAAGTGTCTGCTAAAGAAACACTAAATATCCACATACATGTATCTTCTTCTATCCCCTCATCCTAACCATATACCCCTAAATCTAGCCATCACAGAAAACTTTCTGCTTTTTAATATTTTCAAAAAACATAATTCTGTATGATTTATAAGCTGTTTTCCTCATTGGGACCAAAAATGTCCCCACAGGGTCAAAAATGACTGGTATTACCATCTTTCGCCACAACGTAGGGTTTACCAGGACACATTCACACACACACACACACACACACACACACACACACACACACACACACACACACTAGTGGCCGGTACATTTAAAAAAAAAATTCTAAACGTTTCTTATGCTCACTAAAGCTGCATTTTATTTGTGAAAACAGTAATATTGTTAAATATTATTGCAGTTTAAAAACACTGTTTTCTATTTTTATATATTATAAAATGTAATTTACTGTGAAGGCAAAGCCGAATTTTCAGCATCATTACTCCAGTCTTCAGTGTCACATGATTCTACAGAAACCATTCTAATATGCTGATTTGGTGCTCAAGAAACATTTCTTTTTATACCATGGTCTGTCTGAATACTTGATTCTGATTGGCTGGAAGGTGTGCATTAACCGCTACTGAATCAATACATTATATTCAGGGCTTGACATTAACACCCGCCAACCCGCCAAATGCGGGTGGATTTTGCTCGTGGCGGGTAACACAGTCACTCCAACTAGCCACTTTGGCGGGTTGAATAATTGTAGTCTTTTCAAAAGGCATCTGAAATAAGTGTGACACTACGACACTACAACTCCCATAAGTAGGCTATTAGGGCTGTCAACGAATATTCTAAATTCGAATATATATATTCGAATAGTTTTAAAAAACAGAATTTCGAAGGTGAAAATTAATATTCGAATGTGGAAAAACGCCCGCGGTAGCAGAGGCGCGGCTGTCTGCTTTGCGAGTGGGCGCGCTGCCTGAGGGGTCATTTTATTTAACGTTAAACAGAAACATTAAAGTGTAGGCTACTGTACTGACTGAATAGATATTGCATGAATAAGTTAGATACAGCAGTTTCATGCACTGCGGGCTTCCACTGGTTTGATTATTTACCGTTTCATGTCAAGGAAAAGTTCCATGTTTACCACAGCACAGCTCGCTCGGAGCGTTCAATGTCGGTTATATATACTGTAAAACTTCAATTAATGTTAATAATATTTGTTTCAATCACTGAATGAAGACTGCTATATAAGAGTCGCGACCTTAAATTGCTTGCACAAAACTCTTGATCAGCACTCAACATTTGCTTATTGTTGTTGTTCATTTAAACTGTTATGCACAGAGCGCGTGACGCCTCATTCGCGCCGCAAGACCTCCAGACGCGCGTAAACGCGTCTTTACACTCGCGCCAGACGCTCTATTCGCGTTTGGTGCTGAGGGTGAGGGCGAGAGAGAGAAAGAGTGCCTGCGAGTGAGCGAGCGAGAGTGAGTGAGGTCTGCGGTCTTGGCCATTAGTTGATTTACTTGTTTTCGTGTAGGTAATACGTTGTCAAATATGTTTAAACTTAAATAAACTACCTATACAAGTAGTTATGTCTCTTTGTATTAAATGTCCTGTTATTGAAGTAATGCGCGTCATTGACATGCGCAACCAGATGTTCGAATAGTTCGAATATAAGCTATGTGTTTTTTTTAGAGGGAATATCGAAGGTCATTTTTGAGCAATTTTGACAGCCCTAATGAGTATTGTCGCTAGTGACCGACAACAAAGAATCGAAGAGACAGCTAGCTGCCCTGCTGGAGTTATGTCGTATGCTGGTGGAGCAATGTGGCGACATATCATACATAATAGCCTACATGGTTTTATTTTAAAAAAGGAGCTTTACACACAACCTTATCAGAGCTAATGATAATGACCTGTATTGTTATATATTTATATAGTCTTTATTTTGGTGTGTACAGTGGTTTTACATTTAAAAGGGTTGTAAATCTAGTTCAAGTAAATTTTAGCACGCCATAGTCAACTTTTATCAGGTAATTTCACAACAACAAAAATGTGGCTAGTAAAAATGCTGTGTGGCTAGTAACTTTGGAAAACCACTAGCCACATTGGCTAGTGAGCAAAAAAGTTAATGTCAAGCCCTGATTATATTCATCAGCAGCAAGGGGGTATAGCAGCACTGTTTTTGAAGTAATTAAACTCACAGCTTCATTGTTAGTAAAGAGAGTGAAACACTGCACAGACGCAGGTAATTCACACACGCATCTCTCTCTAAACATAAGTAAAGAAAAAAGAAAAAAAGCAGCCATTACTCGAGTGTTTAGTGTCACATGATCCTTCAGAAATCATTCTAATATGCTGATTTGCTGCTCAAGAAACATTTCTTATTATTTGCAATGTTTAAAAACAGCTTAATATTTTCGTGGAAACCGTGATAAAATTTTTGGGGATTCTTTGATTAATAAAAAGTTCAAAAGAACAGCATGTATTTAAAATAGACATTTTTGTAACAATGTAATATTTTTACTGTCACTTTTGATAAATTCAATGCATCCTTGCTGAATAAAAGTATTAATTAAATAAATAACAAAAAAATCGTATTGACGCCAAACTGGTAGTGTGTTTATGAATAAACGTATATTTTAACTCTTTCCCTGCCATTGACGGAATTTCCCGGCTATCCGTGTTTTCACCCTTATACTGTAGGGGCGCTATTACACATCTTTTAAAAGAGTACAGAATCTCAAAACACAGGCAAAAAAAGAAGCAGAAATGAGCAATAGCATAGATGCATATGTAAAATAACACACTTATCAACGTTAAACAGCATGTAAATCAATACCGCCTAACATTACAGAATGAAATGTCGACCCAGGTGTTTATGGACTCGATCTGCGCCATCTATGTTTTGATCATCGTTCTGAATCTGATCCAGGCGTAGTCTTTAACAAAAATTAGATTTTCTCAGCTTTTTGCTCAAAAATGTTACTTTTTTTATGAAACGTATACCCACATTCAAGTGTTGAGAAAAAAAATGCATGAAGCTATAAAGCAATAAACATCTTTTTTTATTATTCTTTCTTTTGATATATTTTATGTTCACAGGTATTCCTACAACAAAATATTCTGGGGGCCATGAAATTTATGTGAAAATGATCAAAAATGCTGGCGCTGGCTGGCAACTTTAAAAACAAAAATGCTGGCGGGGAAATAGTTAATATAAAATCCACATTGTCATCATGAGGAAAACAGCCTGATAAACAAATAAATAATGTCTTTATAAAAATCTAGAAAGGTTTAGGTTTAGGATTAGGGGATAGAAAATGTAATTTGATTAGTATTAAAACAAATGATATGGTAAAACAAACATTTGTGTGGAGAACGTGGATAGATTCGGCAATAGCTGTCTGACAATAAAACTGCATTCACAGTAATCCAGATCTGAAGGACAGGCAAGGTTGAAGGATGTGGAGGGACAACTGTAAGTGTCAGAGACAGAGAATCAACAGGAAACTTGCCTGTTGGACCTGCTCATCTCTGAGCGACAGAAAAGCAGGAAAGCTTGAAATGAAAGAGCATTTAGATTGCGGTAGGAGGATAGTGGCAAATACGGTGGGAAAGACAGACAAAAGCAGGAGTAATAGAGGTAGAGGGAACAAACAGGACAGGGAAGTAAAGAACAGACATGGCGAAAAGGGACTCAGGATGGAGAGAGAGAGAGAGAGAGAGAATAAAAGCATGAGAGAATGAGGAGGGGGGAGGCAGGATAAATCTGTACAGCATCATGATTAGGTATCAGAAGCTTGTTCTGTGGTCTGGAGAGCAGAAGGCAGATCACATCAAACAGATGAGACGCTCAGCACATCTGCTCTACAAACTGGACAAACATCATTTGTGAATTTGTATTTATTCGTGTATTTATTCTGGAATGCTTTCGTGCTTTTCTCAGCTAGCACTACAAGAGCTGCAAACTTTTTGGAAACCGGACTAAAACCAAAAGCGGCACCTGCGGATGTAAAAGATTCTGAAGATAAGCGACACATTTCGACTAATTAAGAAGCATCTTCATGGACTTCCTTCTCAAAATCAGCAGACTACAACTCCAGAGACGGAAAAGGTCACATACACAGCTCCAATCTTTCATTCCGATCTATTTTAATCAGATGTGCTCTCTTCCCAGCATCCTTCTCATTTCATCATGATTATTCCCCAAGGTTGGAGAACTAGGTTGGTCGCAATGGAGCGGACGGAGGCTATGGATGAGCGGTTTGATTGAGGATGAAGGGTTAGTCCATGCCAAAAACTCTCCTTTTTTTGGACTGACGCACTTTTAAACGTACTTTTCAGCTTCCAGTTCACATGCTACAGGCATATCACAACTTTAGGCGTAGGTAAACAAGATCCACGTGAGATTTATTCAAGATCTATATAGTAAGACACCACCTCTCGCGTTCGCACGCCAATCCGTGAGCACAGGGAGTCACCGCCACGCGGCTCCCCACCTGCTCTCACACCTTTCCTCAGTCAGAGATCACAACTGCAACTCTCCAGCTGTCTCTCATCTGCGTCACGAGCCGGCGAAGCTGCCAACAGCTGTTTCTGCTCTTTTTTTGGACACTTGTCTCTCTATTTCTCGCTAATTCTCTCCATCTCTTTCCTCACCGTGTCACTGACACCATCTTCAGTTTGACCCTCTTTGCCAGGAAGAGCGAGGGAGAGGGAGAGAAATGCCATCACCACAGCAGGGTCTTCAGCTGCCACACAAGTAGACTCACACAAGTGTTGAGAGAAGGAGAGAGAGACAGTGCGAAAGATAGAAAAGGCCAAAAGGAGGTGAGAGGAAGCAAAGGCGAGAAGAGGAAACAAGAGGAGGCGGAGACGCACAGCTGAAGAATGTACAGCTTGGGGTCGGGCTCGGATGCATCCGGACGGCACAGGTAAGGAAACTCCCTTTTATTCAGTCCACTGTTGACAGCTAGTGTACGGCTTCGCTCGACCTTTGTGCATGAAGAGCGGCTTTCCGTCTCTGGGTCTTGTGTGCGTAGCAGGGGGAATGCCTGCGGGGCTAAATCTGCCATAGTTAACAGGTGGAGCGCCGCTCTTTCTTGTGGCTGCTCGCTCGCGGAGTGCAGAAACAGTCCTCGAAAGCGTAACCGGGAGAGTGAATGAGGCTCTGGAGAACTGAATGCTTTCTGACACCCATACCTGCACTGGCAATTGGGAATGTCAGAGGCGTGCATATATCAGCTTGCAGTCTGTGTCAGTGACGTTGGACTTACTACACACAGTTAAAATGGGAGAAAGAGGGAAACTGGGTCATTCATGACAAATTGGCTTAAAAAACACCTGTTTTTAATCTTAAACTCTTTACATTTGTAGTAAAATTATAGCAAAGGTGGGTCGAAGGCTTTTTTTAAACTCAGTAATCATGTTTACATATTATAGATATAAACATACAGTAACTCACTAGTAATACATGGTAACCCACTAGCAATGACTCAAATGTTGTTACATCCTTCTACAGGAATGACTGATTATTTGGATAAGTATTCTAAAGTGAAGATCATGGTAACCCACTAGTAATGACTCAAGTGTTACCAAATCTATCAGAATGAATTAGTATCCAATACTTTACAAAAGCCTCAAAAGCTTACAATGACATCAATCATTGTTAGTGGGTTACCATGATCTTTACTTTAGAGTTATTTATATATTATGCCTTATTCATGTTGATTATGAAGCTGTATATCTTAGTAGTCTTCTGGGAGGTATGAACAAAATAGTAGTTATTGATTAGATAATAGTTAACTACCTCATTCAACTGAGCGCTATTACTTACTATTTCATTAATCAGAGTTTCTTGTTAGTTAATAGCGGTTTCTAGAATGTTAATATTGCGTTACTCAGTTGTTCCTGTATAGTTATTCGTTAATAACTAAACAGTATTCCAACGTGTTACCAAATATACATATTGGAGACAGGAGATTGGCCAAGGTCAAAGAAGGGAAATTGATTTTCTGGCCGTCTTGATGTTTTTCTTATGATTTATTTTCCTCACAAATGGAATGTGACGTCCTGTAAAGTGTGTGTATGACAGTGAGAAAATGAGGCTTACCGTTGACATATGTACAGTATGTGCGTATTTATTTATTCATATATTTCAATTTGTCGTCATAATGCAAAATAGATTAGAAGTGATAGAAAGTGAGAGATAGAGTCAAAGTATGTACATTCATAAACATTCTGAGTCATTTATCACTCAGGTATCATCTGTTGGTGTGTGTGGTTTTGTCTCAAGAGAAAACGAGAGCCTTCTCGAAAGGTCTGACATCTTATTGTGATTTATTTATTACAGACACTTCGGCCCCTCTTAGCATTCATAAGACTGAACCAGTGATTGTTGCCGAAAAGCACATCCGTTAGTGTCCAATCACAACTGTTTGGAGTGTGACTAATACATCACTATTAACATCCGATTCTGTCTGCGCCGCCACACAGGTTACAAATGCTGGCAATGGCGATACTACCATCTGTATTTCAATGTC